>NW_024751447.1:0-23820 GCF_018991925.1 Homarus americanus
TGAAGAGGAGGAGTAGTGGTGGAGGAGGAAGAGAGTAGGGTGAGGGAAGGGAAGGAGGAGGAGGGTGTGGAGGGAGGAAGAGGAGGAGTAGTGGTGAGGAGGAAGAGGAGTGAGAGAGGAGAGGAGTGAAGAGGATGAGTAGTGGTGAGGAGAAGAGGAGGAGAGTGGGTGAGGAGTGAAGAGGAGGAGTAGTGGTGAGGAGGAAGAGGAGGAGGGAGGGGAGTGAAGAGGAGATAGGAGAGGGTGAAGAGGAGGAGTAGTGGTGAGGAGTGAAGAGGGAGGAGGATGAGGAGTGAAGAGTGGCAGTGGAGGGGAGGAAGAGGATGAGTAGGAGGAGTGAAGAGGAGAGTAGTGGTGAGGAGTGAAGAGGAGTGAGGAAGAGGAGTGAAGAGAGGAGTAGTGGAGGGGAGTGAAGAGGAGGAGTGGGAGGATGAAGAGGAGGAGTAGTGGTGGTGAGGAGTGAAGAGGAGGAGTAGGGAGGAGTGAAGAGGAGGAGTAGGGAGAGGTGAAAGAGGGTAGTGATGAGGAGTGAAGAGGAGGAGGTGGAGAGGAGGAAGAGGAGGAGTATGGGAGAGGAGTGAAGAGGATGTAGTGGTGAGTGAAGAGGAGGAGAAAGGATGAGGAGTGAAGAGTGAGTAGTGGAGGGGAGTGAAGAGGAGGAGCAGTGTGAGGAGTGAAGAGATGAGTAGTGGTGAGGAGTGAAGAGGAGGAGAAGTGGGAGAGGAGAATATAGAGGAGTAAGAGAGTAGTGGGAGAGGAGGAAGAGGAGGATAGTGGAGAGGAGTGAATAGGAGAGTAGTGGAGAGAGTGAAGAGGAGTATAGTGGTGGTGAGGAGGAAGAGGAGGGAGTGGTGGTGAGGAGGAAGAGGAGGAGTAGTGAGAGAGTGAAGAGGAGGATAGTGGAGGAGTGAAGAGGAGGAAGAGCAGTGAAGAGGAGGATAGTGGTGAGGAGTGAAGAGGATATAGTGGAGATGAGGAAGAGGAGGAGAGTGGTGGTGAGAGTGAAGAGGAGGAGCAGGGAGAGGAGTGAAGAGGATGATAGTGAAGAGGAGTGAAGAGTGAAGAGAGTGAGAAGAGGAAGAGGAGCAGTGGTGGTGAGTAGGAAAGGAGGAGTGGTGGAGAAGAGGAGAGAGGAGAAAAAAGAGAGAAAGTGGAGGGAGAAGAGGAGGAGTAGTGGAGAGGAGTGAAGAGGAGGAGTAGTGGTGGTGAGGCGTGAAGAGGAGGAGTAGTGGAGAGGAGTGAAGAGGAGGAGTAGTGGAGAGGAGGAAGTGAGTATTGAAGAGGAGGAAGTGAGTACTGAAGAGAAAACAGAGAATATTGAAGAGGAGAAAGAGAATAGTGAAGAGGAGATAGAGAATATTGAAGCGGAGATAGAGAATATTGAAGCGGGATAGAGAATATTGAAGGGATAGAGAATATTGAAGGGGATAGAGAATATTGAAGAGGAGATAGAGAATATTAGAAGGAGATAGAGAATATTGTAGCGGAGATAGAAGAATGAAGAGAGAGAGAGAATATTGAAGCGGAGATAGAGAATATTGAAGGGGATAGAGAACATTGAAGTGAGATAGAGAATATTGAAGAGGAGAGAGAGAATATTGAAGCGGAGATAGAGAATATTAGAAGGAGAGAAGAGAGAGAGAGAATATTGAAGGAGATAGAGAATATTGTAGTGAGGATAGAGAATATTGAAGGAGATAGAGAATATTGAAGGAGATAGAGAATATTGAAGAGAAATAGAGAATATTGAAGCGGAGATAGAGAATATTGAAGGAGATAGAGAATATTGAAGGGGATAGAGAATATTGAAGGGAGATAGAGAATATTGAAGAGGAGAGATAGAGAATATTGTGCGAGATAGAGAATAGTAGCGGAGATAGAGAATATTGAAGAGGAGAGAGAGAATATTGCAGAGATAGAGAATATTGAAGCGGAGATAGAGAATATTGAAGGGGATAGAGAACATTGAAGGAGAAGAATATTGAAGAGGAGATAGAGAATATTGAAGAGGAGAGAGAGAATATTGAAGGAGATAGAGAATATTGAAGGGAGATAGAGAATATTGAAGGGAGATAGAGAATATTGAAGAGGAGAGAAGAAGAAGAAGGAGATAGAGAATATTGAAGAGAGATAGAGAATATTGAAGAGGAGAGAGAGAATATTGAAGGAGATAGAGAATATTGAAGGAGATAGAGAATATTGAAGAGGAGAGAGAGAATATTGAAGCGGAGATAGAGAATATTGTAGCAGATAGAGAATGGGAGAAGAGAGTATTGAAGGAGATAGAGAATATTGAAGAGGAGATAGAATATTGTAGCGGAGATAGAGAATATTGAAGAGGAAATAGAGAATATTGAAGGGAGATAGAGAATATTGAAGCGGAGATAGAGAATATTGAAGAGGAGAGAGAGAATATTGAAGGGAGATAGAGAATATTGTAGCGGAGATAGAGAATATTGAAGGGAGATAGAGAATATTGAAGAGGAGAGAGAGAATAGAAGTGAGGAAGAGAATATTGAAGCGAGATAGAGAATATTGAAGCGGAGATAGAGAATATTGAAGAGTAGAGAGAATATTGAAGCGGAGATAGAGAATATTGTAGCGGAGATAGAGAATATTGAAGCGAGATAGAGAATATTGTAGCGGAGATAGAGAATATTGAAGCGGAGATAGAGAATATTGTAGAGGAGATAGAGAATATTGAAGCGGGAGATAGAGAATATTGTAGAAGAGAAAGAAAGTAATACAAGAAGAGTCACAATATTGAGGGAGAAAGACTTGTCGCTCTAATATTTCCAACTAAAGATTATATATCTTAGTCTTGTCTTCCGCGAATAAATTTATTACATACACTAAGTACGTTCTGGTGACTGACTCAGCAAACAGTGGAGTATTTGTCGAGGAACTTCACCGTGAGAGGTATTATTACTTCTTCCATCATCAGCCTGTTCTCTTAAGCATTATATAAATCCATTCATTAAGTGTTCCATTTACTAAACAAGTATAATAGGTATCACTATACTCATCCATGTGTTGTAAGTACTGTATGTATTATAATATGTTCCTCTAAGTGTAATGTAATGTCTCTATGAAGGAGAGAGAGAGAGAGAGAGAGAGAGAGAGAGAAGAGAGAGAGAGGAGAGATAGAGAGAGAGAGAGAGAGAGAGAGAGAGAGAGAGAGAGAGAGAAGGTTTCCATCACCTAGAGCGCCACCTTATAAGAAAAGTAATAGGATATGCCACACGAGCGTTGTACTGGCTGACAGGGCGTTTTGGCTTAATGAGATGACCTGTCCTGACATACCATGGGCCACGCCAGCCCTGGGAGAAAGGCCAAGACGCCGTCCTCCCACATACCTGGGCGTGGTGGACATCCATGTGGACCATACACAACCCGAGTCGCTTACCTACTAATAGACTGGACTCTTCACTGCTCTAATATGTATCTGGACCTACCTGATGCACGAGCGTGCTTCCTTGCCCTACTGCAGTTCCCAGATGGGTGCGGTCATGCCCTGCCCTCTCCACCCACATGAAGTAACTACCGTCACCACACCTCAGGAAACCACTCCAGAACAAATTAAGTGTCTTAAGAAAAAACAGTATCTGTATACACCAACAACACAGAAGCACCAGACGAGGCACACAGTCGTAAGGACAAGAGCCGAAGATGTCCGCCTTTCATCACCGATGACATACAGTAAGTACCATCAGATAGGCTTTAGGTGTCCAAGGCTACAGATGAGAGGTCACAGGACACACACACGGGTATATAGCCATGATGGCACGAGTAGAGCCACATTACACGACCACAGCTGGAACAGTAATGTCTCTCGGGGCTTTGGTGAGTGTTGTGTGTGTTCACTTAGTTGAGAACACTTAGAGACAACATTAGTGATCACAGACGAGTAAGAACAACAGCTCAGCTTTACCATAAAGATAATTAGGGTTTATGAGGATATTAACGATTAAAAATGTCAAAAGATGTAAATCGTCTGAGTAAAAAATTTAAGAGGATTGATAAAAATATTTACGCTGCGTATTTTTCCTCTATACAACGAAAATTAAATATCTGATTTTGTTTTATCGATTAACGCAATCATTTTTTTACATTTTACGGTATTCGTTAGTTGTGATGTAAATTGATATTGCATGCTGTTATTACGACTACTGATATTATAATGCTTAGATTCTTAGTAGAAATTAAGAATGCAGAATGTTCCATACTGTTTTTCACAGACTGTGTTGTTTTGGTGGGGGTCGAAGTCGCCGATTCCTCCAGCCATGTTAAGGTCAACCTGGGCAATGGAGATATTGAGTACAGCAATGGTCACCTCCTACCATCCAGCCCCATCTTACCATCCCAAGCCTGTCTACTACCCCGCCCCATCCTACAACCCTGCCCCATCCAACCACCCCGCCCCGTCCCATAAGTACCCCGAGCCCTGCCTGAAGGACCTGGACCAACTCTACCTGGTGCCTCGAGGACGAGATACCCAGAGTACGAGATCAAGCACGCCATCCAGTACCACTTGGACAAGTTCAACTCTCTGTACGCCGACGTGGCCGAACTTGACACGGAACCTCTGTAGAGCGTCCCAACACCCTGGAAGAGGAGACTTACCTGCCCCTCAGAGACCTCCTCACATCCGCCCTCCGTGCCCAGAACACCGACAGCAAGTGCGCGTCATCGTCAACAACATTAATGTCCACTACAAGACCTTCACCCAGACCACCCGCATAGAGAGTGTCTCACTGCCGGTGAAGACTGTCCCGTGCCTGTATGTTACGAGTCCAAGTGCCTGCAGTCCATCTACCACCGCTTCCTGTCTACGACCCTATACGATCAGTACCCTTTCGCCATCGAGACCTTCTGCCGCCCCAGCCCTGTCTGCTGGGCGCCTACACCATCGACCACTAAGAAGTATGTAACGAATAAATGACAGGAAGTAATTGACGATAACATTTACTTTGTATTTATAGTTGTACTTATGTATTTATAGCTTGTGTTTTGTACAGTCGGGGTCAAAGTTTGCTCCCTCCCAAATGAAGCAGCATCGATCCCAAATGAGATAAGGCAAACACCTGCACCAGAAAACAGTCAGGGTAAGTAAAGTTTGAGACTAATTCCCGTGATTCAGTTTCACCACGGAGAGCGAACTTTGTCCGAGACTGTGAATAATGACTTGTGATGCTCGTTAGTCCCTGTGTGTGTAGCATGGCGGTCGTGAAGAAAGCAGTTCTGTAGTCAATCATCCAACAACTCTTGCATTTGCATTCCTAACAAGATTAATGATTAAATAAACTGAAACACAAAATTTTTATCAATAATCTACTAATGAGGCACCTTTCAATATTTTGTATTCTTTGTATAGATATGTAAGTACGTAACTGAAATCAGTACCGGCTGCTGACCCACCATGGTTTTGTAAACATGTACGTTAAGCCTGTTTCCAAATGCTGACAGACGCTGAACAGTGAGGTGGAGCTACATTAAGAAGTTCACGATGAGTTCTTCTCCTTTAGGTTCCCATGAGGATTCCTGGAAGAGACAATATTGTTCTTAATGAGTCTTATGAAGTTTTGAACCGTGCTGTATCTTGCTGCAGCTCTCTTAAGGCCTACTGTTATTTACTGAAATAATACCTGGGATACTCGGCATTGTCCGGATTTGTTTTGACTTAGTTAAACAGTATGGTTGTAGCCACATTACCCCGGCAACAGTCCATGGTTCACCCAGGAGTTGTCACGAACGGTTTCTAATATGATGACGATGATCTTCGGGAAGAACAGCCATTATAATCTATGTCCGCCCATAGCCAAATTAAGTGCACTGCAAAAGTTACCATTCCAGATTTCAGCTCTGGATTAAACAATGTGGTCGCACATAACAAATAGACAAGAAAAATAGATTTGTTTTTAATGAGAGGGCTACACTACACCCTCCAAGGTGGGGGTCGGCTACGTCAACAAATTCCCCCAAATCTCTTTACTGACACTTCTGGGATGCACACACACACACACACACCCAGCAAAGTACCCGGTTTCGGTCGTGAGGTACACACTTGTATAACTCTGACTGTCACGGTTTGCCGTCCCTGACACGTGTAAACTACCTCAGGTAATCGCCGTGGTGATACGTTAGTCGGGAAGATTTTTCAATTTTGCCCGGACTACCTGGGGTCCGTAATACCAAGGTACACAACCTTGGGGACCATGTACAATGTGTAAAGTTTCAGAACTCTAACTGCATCCGTTCTGGAGGTATGGCTGGAGAGAAAAAAACACATATAAACATAAGTGCCATGTTTATATCTGAGATCATTGTCCTCTTCTATTTTGGCATCATTTACATGACAGTAGATGGCAACACACCTTAGAGCAGGTCATCTTCATCGTTGTTACCAACTGTCACGCAGGGTACACAGGATGACGTCAGCTTACCGGCGTGTGTTTGCTGACCACACCTGAGTGAGCAACCACCGTGAGTTCAGTGTTTGCTTCAGCCTGAGTGGCCACTGCTCCTCTTGCACACAGGATCCGTCAACATCACAGACAAGTATGAGAAAAAACTGCGTGTGCTAAATGCCGCCTATTTGGCTACAGCGTTACCTTAAAACCATTATATCAAAGTCTTACATCTCTCTATACTCGGCGAATGTTAGATCTACCATAAACCCAACAGTTACCGTAAGATCACACCATAACACTGGACATGAAAGTCAAATAAGAGATATTCAATGCCAAATAAATGAACAGACAGGAGTTAGTATAAAGACAAATAGCTTTGATAAAAAGGACTAGGTGGGACTAATAAAGTAAGGAGCAACTTCGTACTTGAATTAATTATGTTTGTTTGTTACGTCACTCGTAGCTTAATATTTATACGCTAACCCGACGGCCTGATGGAGTGTGTGTGTTAAGTGTTAAGTGAAAAGTAAGAGATGGTAGAGGAGAACTGTCTTACTACCTCCTCCTCCAGACCTCCACTGTACGAGTACACAAGAACAATACAAAGGGTTTCCTCCTGTTCAAAGACGCTGCATCTACCGACCCTCTTATGTAACACTGAAAATGAAATGATTCAGTATCTATGACAATGTCTTTTACCAGTCATAGAGCCACCAAAAAAGAATACTCTAGGACATATCTCACATCAGAACAGCTCAGATGATAACCCCTGGGAGCGTCTGATGGGCATTGTTATTGTTGTTATTTTAGATTGTTGCTGGAATTTTAGTAGAAAAACATTTTGAGAGTTTGTGACTTTGTTTATTAACCATTCATCGTCCCTCTGAGTGTGTAGTTCTGAGTGACGTCATCTGTTGGACTGTATGAAGGGTATTCTGGTGACGAAATCTGTTGGACTGTAGGAGAGTATTCTGGTGACGACATCTGTTGGACTGTATGAAGGGTATTCTGGTGACGACATCCGTTGGACTGTAAGGAAGGGTATTCTGAGTGACGACATCTGTTGGACTGGATTATAACACATCTGGAGTCACCTTGATGCCTCTGACGTACACTCATAGAATTAAAGAATCTTACATGGTTAAAAGACGTCTCCTGTCGTTATAGGAATCAAATTCATTTGTTTGAAAAATTTTGGGTGGGAAATACTCGGATTGATATTGAGGCCCCAGAAAATTATTATATTGAACGAGTCAACATGGTGAAAAATGTGTGTGTGTGTGTGTGTGTGTGTGTGTGTGTGTGTGTGTGTGTGTGTGTGTGTGTGTGTGTGTGTGTGTGTGGTGTGTGTGTGTATTGATGTGTTAGTGTAGTGTTTGAGTGTGGGTGTGTTTGGTGTGTGTGGTGTGTGTGTGTGTGTGTGTTTGTTGTTGTATCTAAACAAAACCTCCCTAGTTTCCTTCATCCATCTTGTTAATGATCAGAACAACTAACAACCTAAGGAGAGGAGAGCAAAAATTTCCCAACTATAACCACTAGACCTACAGCAAGTTTGTGGCCTGTCATTCTTCACTGTACAAAATAGAAGCCACTGGACTTTGTAATGTACGAACACAATATCCCCAATGAAACTTCACATATTTAACCTTGTACAACCACCAATTATATCTACAATGAAAATATATTAAGTACATAAACATAATCACAAAAGAATGTAAAAGACTTGTGAAACATCAAGTACATGAGGCTATTACAGTGAAGTGTATATTCATCCTGCTGGAGGTATGTGAAGGAGCGGACCGTCGCTCGTGATCTGAGGCCCAGCACCGTGAAATGAGGCGAGGATGGATCCCTCCCCAACCACCCCCCCTTTCTTGTTACCCAGCCCAGGCCAGAAGTGATTTAAATTCTTTCCACCCCTCCACTTGCACCCACCCGCCCTATCACCTCCCAAACAATACACCCCTCCACCTACAAACCTTCACTCATAACCTCATCTCATCCAACGCCTCCACCTACACACCTTGCGCACCCACACCTCACCCCGTTCATCCTCTCATCTAACCATACACCTACACACCTTCACCCGTCCTCTCTCACCTCACCCGTCCATCCTCTCATCCAACCATATACCCCTCCACCTACACACCTTCACCCGTCCTCTCACCTCACCCGCCCATCCTCTCATCAACAATACACCTACACATCTTCACCCCTCATCACCTCACCCAACAATACACCCCTCCACCTACACACCTTCACCCGCCCCTCATCTCACCCACCCATCCTCTCCTTCAGCGACCCTTTCACCTGTCCCACTCATCCACCATCGTTAGCTCATGCAGATATCAGTTCTCCCAAAGCCATCATACTAATCAGCAGGCAAGCAATCAAGCCTCCTCTCTAGATCACACACACACACACACACACACACACACACAAAGCGTCCCTGTTTGCAATAGAAAATAGAAGAGAGAGATTCACGTAGCTCGTTAAACAGATGACTTGTTCAACATACTGAGAGGAGACTCAGGGTCACTTTAAACAGGGGTGGGGAAGTGTTCCACAGCAGGTGTCGGATACAATGACCACCCTTACTGCACTCTTTGTCGAGAGAGACGCTGATTTCTGTGTACTAACAATTGTCTCATAAAACCAGGGATAAATTTTTGTTGCTATAACTTTGACAGAAATTTCGTTCATACATTGTCAACTCTTTCTGTCTCATTTAAGGCGTCGTTCACTACCAAATGCCGTAACTATATTAAACTTTGTCATCAGATTACCAAGTAGTGTCTGACTAGTATTATACAGCAGGTGTCTATGGCCATCACTGAGAATCATGGAACACTCACACACTGTTCTAACCAACGTCATGAAACACGGTTCTACATCATAGGTCAGTTTCGCTCGTCTCTCTATAAACATCCTTACCGCAGTATCTTCAGTAACGAAAATGGCACCTGTTATTTTGCTTTTATCTAAATTTTCAGTCATATCACCTGAACGACACAACCGTCATCCCCAGTGTTTTCCCTGTACCAGAAAGACAATCTAAAGTGCGTGTCTGACTTATCATATATATTTGTTCATTCAATTTAAATGAAATGTGAAAGTGGGACGGTTCCATCGGCATGACCGACCATGGAAAACCTGAATGCAGCACACTGGGCACTTTCTTCCAAACATGTTTGGCAAACACGGTCCACCGGCCAGCAAAACAGAAACGTTTTGCGTCACACTGGAATGTTTGTTGGCGCATCTACTCAACACAACGAAAACAACAACAAAGCGCCTGAACAAGGTTCATGGATCCCGCTACTACAGTTGATAATTTGCAGGATTATGCTATATTTTTTCTGGCGAAACAAGTGTGGCGTCTGCAAAAGCTGAAAAGACAGTGGGTGTATCGTGAAGTTTCTTTAAAAGTGGCGGCGGCTGGCTGGTCAAAAGAAGATCCTGAATAATGACTTAATAATGCTAAAGAAGGTTTACAGTGACGAATAAATAGATGTATGTCACCGTGTATATGTTATATTTTAAATTATTATTGTTTCATCATTTATTTAAATTTTTACTTGACATTATATGAAGCTCATTTGAGCACTAATCCAACCCGCAAAGATCCCCGCCAACCCGTGTTGTCCATTTCTCGCAACAGCAGAAATCTTGCTGCTTACTGGGCCCTCAGGCCAGCGGCCAGCAAATTGAGGCAACATATTGGGAAAAGTGCCCAGCGTGCCGCCTTAACTTTGGTACGTAAGAAAGGCAGCGTGGCCGACACAATCAACTAAAAGTTAGTTCCCATTTACTACTGGCAGACTGGAAGTCCCCGGAATCGAACCAACAACTCAGAAAGGAAAAGGAGGCTAACGCTGTATCCACTAGCCGCTGCACCACAACGTAAGAATAAATCATTTATTTCCCATCCACTTGCTCCCCTCCCCTCCAGTTCCACCTAATAAAAATGTAAGTATGTCTTGTTACATTCAAGAGTAATTAGATCACATGTGGATGGTGTGAGAGTAAAACAAGCTGTCAAATGCATATATAAATTTATTATATTTTTAAAAAACTATAAGTGCAGATGCAGAGAGATGTTGGATACTAAGAGAACTACTTTCTTCCGAACCGCCGACATGCTGCACACACAGGGACAAATGAGTATCACAGAACACAGTTTATGATGTTTCCATGTAAAACAGTCATTGGTTATTTACTAAGATTAAATACGGATAATATATCTCTCATTTTAAAAACATTTAGTGGTCGATAGTTAGGCGCTCATGAACGGCACAGCTGGCGGGCAGCTTGAAAATTCAATGGCGAAGGGGAAGTACTGATCATAGTAGTCGTAGACGAGGAAGTGGTAGATGGACTTCTGCAGGCACTTGGACTCGTAACATACAGGCACTTTGGATCTTCACCAGCAGTGAGGCATCCTCTACGCGGGTGGTCTGAAGTGAAGGTCTTGTATGGACATTAATGTTGTTGACGATGACGCGCCACTTGCCGTCGGTGTTCTGGGCACGGAGGGGCGGATGTAGGAGGTCTCTGAGGGACAGAGGTAAGTCTCCCTCTTCCAGGGTGTTGGGACCTCTAGAGAGTTCGTGTCAAGTTCGGCCACGTCGGCGTACAGGGAGTTGAACTTGTCCAAGGTACTGGATGGCGTGCTTGATCTCGTACTCTGGGTACTCCTCGTCCTCGAGGCACCAGGTAGAGTTGGTCAGGTCAGCACAGGCGGGCACGGCAGAGCTCGGGGTGCTTGTAGGACGGGCGGGTGGTAGGATGGGGAGGGTGGTAGGATGGGGTGAGGCCAGGATGGGGCAGGGCGATATGTTGGGGCGGGTTGTAGACTGGCTTTGGGCGATAGGTTGGGGCAGGTGTATAAGACGGGCAGGCGTATAAGACGGGCAGGTGTAGACGGGCTGGTGTGTATGATGGGGCTGGCAGGGTTGTATGAAGGAGCGGGTGTTGTTGGGTGGTAGGAAGCAGCAGGTTGAGACATGTGTTCTTTGCTACTGATGCCGCCACCATTCCCCAGACTGATTCTCACGTGGCTGGATGATGAAGCAGCAGCTGCACCACCGACAGCAGGATCTGCACATATGAAGATCGATTTACTCGAGTTTTGGATTATGTATTGTGAGGGTTTTTCTTCATTGTAAGATTAGGTGGGTAACGGTGATTTGGGCAAATCAAATTAGAGAAGGCAAAAATATTTATATATAAAAATTGGAAGGCAGAAAATAAGAAGAAAGAGTGCGAGATAAATGAGGTAATTTTGTTTTTATGTCTGACCAATGATGAGGCTAAACCTTTTTTAAAAGCTATTCTTTTTGTTTAGATATACCATTCTCAAATTAAAGGATCAATAATAAATAATAAGATACGATTTAAGGAAAAATTCATATTTTATCTCGGATGCTAAATTAACAAGAACTTTTAAATCCCCCAAAAATGATGACATTTCACCGAAAATACTTCATTTAAGCAATAATTATTATTCAGGCAGCGAGATTCCAAACTTTGCTTTCTGTTTTGATTAAGTTTCCTGCGACCAACAGGGTGAATTAATTACCAGTGCCTTAGAGATTCATGTTCCTTCGAGAGTTCAGAGAAAGAACTGTAAGGATCCTGGTCGACTCCCATGGCTTATAACCGCTGTCCTTCACCATCTCTTCATGGGCAACCCTGAGCGCCCTCCGACTGGGCTACCGTGACCCGACTCACCACCCGTGTTGTCGACAAGATGTTTCTCTTCATCAGTTAGTTTACAGCTGACAGATACCAAAAATATTAACGCAGAAGAGATTATAGCAGTCCTTTTTTTATATGGATGATTCAAATCATATTATTAGATAGCATATTTGTTAGCGTTATAATTCATAAGAAACTTTACTTTCAGGACCAAGGCCTCGCTCTAGGAGAAGGTAGAGATGACCACACCCAACACCCATTGGGCATTCTGTGTTATTCTGTTAGTATATCCGGACTGGTGGAGAATTGACTCGGGGAAACTACAATATCTTGTCGTTTCTGTGTCCAGCAGCTAAAGTATGCTTCGCGTGTAAGAATCTTTGATAATAATGTCAGAGTGACAATTGGATAAGGAGAAAGCTGTTACTGTACACAGAATCCATATAATTATATAAGATAAAACTCAAACCTTAAACAATAGCATTTGTTATGAACGGATAACATTTTCAATAACAGTTTTATTGAACAAAATATTAATAATTGTTTCAACACATAACCAATAGAGAACGAGAATTAACAAAGGGTCTACACAGTCACTCTCAGCAGCGCTAACCATCATCCTGTTGTATGAACGCCACATATTATGTTCCTTAATGATCTATACGTTTACCGCTGTAGTAGTTCGCCTTCACCTCTTTCATACCAGATTCTGTTGTCAATTTTAGTTGTTAGCACCTTTCTTTATCTTCCCTCCAACACTCGTAGTTTTTTCCTCTCCCTAAATCCGCCCCCAAAATTGTTTAGACACAATCGACAGCGCTCGGCAATTTTTTTATTGACACTACCCACACCGCGTACAACAAAGCCCAGCTGGAGGAACACCACTTTTGGTTTGTACGGTCAGCCAGCCATACTTGCTGTTCAAATACCTCACACCTGCTGCCGCTGCTTCTTCAGGAGACTGGATATGGTGCCAGGTACTGATGAACGCCTATGTCTAATCTGTTCAATTGTAATATAATGAGGATGACTACTTATTCATCTTGAAGACACTAGTTCAATGTCAGCAGAGCACTTTGATCTTGTGATATTTAATTGATTAAGCATATTTAGAGTGAGTTTCAGAATCTGTACCTTGGGTGACATGATGCTGATATGGATGGAAAGTGTATGTTAAAAGGTAATAACAAAAGTTGCATTGAAACTTTTACGTGCACTTCAGTGAAGGAAGAAACTTTTGACACTGACCCTGAATTTTGAATGATTATGATTAAATGCAGTAAATATTTGTACAAAATCTTCAAATTCGACTCTGAAAGGTTTAAAGTAATAAGATAACCTTTCACCAGCTGTAAGATTGATAAATATATATATGTATACGATATACAGTACATAAATATCATCGTAATAATATATCAAATCAGAGCTTTTCACTAATCTACTAGGGGCTATTTCCGGAAAAGCAACCGGTATTTAGACGCAATAATTCGTTCAAGAAGAGTTCCACATCCGATGATCAACATTCACACAAACATGTTTACACCCGGCATAATGTAGAGATCTCAATGCTCTAGATTTCAATACCGTAAATAGCGATCCAACTCATATTTAGCGGCGACAGTACAAGCTTCCAGACATCTTGCCCGTGGTATAGTAGTGAATGTTTGTAAATACGAACACGCTTAACGAAGCAAGACTAAATCAGCAGTAAACCATAAGAGGGCAGGAGGGAAGGTGCAGGGTGGGGCAGAGGTGTGAGGCAGGGGTGAAGCAGAAGGGTAGGGCAAGGTGGGGCAGGGGGTGAACGGCGTGATAGTTCTGCAATTAGACCTGAAAACTCTCTACACTGAGACACAAGTTAACACATACATACATACATACATACATATACATACATACATACATACATACATACATACTACATACATACATACATTACATTACATTACATTACACTACATTACATACTCACAATGGCCAAACACCTCTCACTTCATCTGACGCACATGTGTGCCCAGCTAATCTGACCAAGCAAGGCAATCAGAACTGGTCAGGAGTGATGGTGGAATAATACTGTGGTGGTGTGGTGCACTGTAGTGGTGTAGGTAGTGCAGAGTACTGTAGTGTAGTGTAGTGTGGTGTTGTGTGTAGTGTGGTGTTGTGGTGGGTAGTGGTGTTGTGTGTAGTGTGTGTGTGGTGTAGTGGTGTGGTGTGGTGTGGTTTTGTGGTGTGGTGTGGTTTTGTGGTGTGGTGTAGTGTGGTGTTGTATAGTGTGGTGTTGTGGTGTAGTATTGCGTTGTGGCAGTGTGGTGTTGTGGCGTAGTGTGGTGTTGTGGTGTAGTGTGGTGTTGTGGTGTAGTGTGTGTTGTGGTGTAGTGTGTGTGGTGTAGTGTGGTGTTGTGGTGTAGTGTGGTGTAGTGTGTGTGGTGTGGTGTTGTAGTGTGTGTTGTGTGTAGTGTAATGTTGTGGTGTAGTGTGATGTTGTGTGTACTGTGGTGTTGGTAGTGTTGTTAGTGTAGTGTGTGGTGTTGTGGTGTAGTGTGGTGTTGTGGTGTAGTAAAGTGTTGAAGTGTAGTGCAGTGTTGAGGTGTCGTATGGTGTTGTGGTGTTGAGATGTAGTATGGTGCTGTGGTGTGTATTGCGTTGTGGCGTAGTGTGGTGGTGGTGTAGTGTGGTGTTGTGGTGTAGTATGGTGTTGTGTTGTAGTGGTGTTGTGGTTTATTATGGTGTTGTCGTGTAGCATTGTAGTGTAGTGTTGTGCTGTGGTGTATTATTGTGGTGTTGTGTGGTGCTATGGTGTAGTGTGGTGTTTTGGTGTAGTATGGTGTTGTGGGTGTGGTGTTGTGGTGTAGTGTGTAGTGGTGTAGTGTGGTGTTGTAGTGTAGCGTGTTGTTGTGGTGTAGTATGGTGTTGTGGTGTGGTGTTGTGGTGTAGTGTGGTGTTGTGTTGTAGTGTGGTGTTGTCGTGTAGCGTTGTGGTGTAGTGTTGTGCTGTGGTGTATTATTGTGGTTGTGGTGCTATGGTGTAGTGTGGTGTTTTGGGTAGTATGGTGTTGTGGTGGGGTGTGGTGTTGTGGTGTAGTGTGTGGTGTTGAGGTGTAGCGCAGTGTTGAGGTGAAGTATGGTGTTGTGGTGTTGAGATGTAGTATGGTGTTGTGGTGTAGTATTGCGTTGTGGCGTAGTGTGGTGCTGTGATGTAGTGTGGTGTTGTGGGTGTAGAGTGGTGTGGTGTTGTGGTATAGTGTGGTGTTGTGGTGTGGTAGTGACGACGTAAATCAACACCCAGATAACTAGCCAAACTCAGCGTGGTGGTCAGGGAGTAAGGACGTGTCAATATTGGTGAACTAGCCAAAGGCACTACATCCATGTTACATAACGCCTCACACGTCTGGTAATCTGTTGCTTTAACCTTAGAGTATAGACCTCTGAATAACTGCAACTTCTGATTACAACTCCAAGCTTGTAGTGATGATAAAATGTCGGTGGTTTAATTGAAACCTTTACAATGACTTCTGGAAAATACATGAATTAAGTATCACATCTTATTCACTCTAAAATTTTATTATTATTATTATTATTATTATTATTATTATTATTATTATTATTATTATTTGATGTATCATCTTTATTATCATTATTCGGTTTCATTACGTATCTGAGTGAGGTTGACCTTCCTTATCTTGGAGGATGTTTTTGACCCGATCTTTGAGGAATGAGCTTCAAAACACACACTCACGCACTGACACACCCACGCATTAAACCAACACACCAACACATACATGTACTCAACACCTTGCACTCAATTCTGTAGATATACGCTCAACAACCACACACTCAACACGCACAAACCCAACACATGGACACACTCAACATAATCTCACACTAAACACAATCTCACACCCAAGACACACGCGACACCCATATAAGCCATACATTCAACATATACACACTGAACACAGACCCACACTACATACAAACACTCAAAACCTGCCCACCCATCCACATACACACACACACACACACACACATACCACACCACTTAACACCCACACACTCAACACCTATATTCAACTCACACACACACACACTGAGGCGGTCTGCCATCACCATTGGTTAGGTAATAATATGACAGTGACGATGAACATTACAGTAGTACAAGAGGATGGGCGGTTCAGGGTGAGGATTGTCTTGGTCAGGGTCAGTGAGCGTATGAAGGAGGTTTCTTTTAGAGAGCATAGCCTAATGTGGGTATGGTGGGCGCAGGAAAGTAGTATTTTTCATCTACAGGGCGTGTGACAGTTCAGTCTCTCTCACTACGCCCCTATTGTACAGAGATAGTTTATCAAGGCCTCAAGAAGATTGCGTGTATGTGTGTGTGTGTTGGTGTGTAGGACTGAGTGTACTGTACATACGTCTATGTTTTTTCTTTGTTTATTTACCAGTGTGAAGTTTGTGTGTGTAAACGTACGTGTTTCTGTATTTATGTGTGAGTGTTTCTCTTTGTGTATTATAGTGTGCATATTGACCTGATAATTTATATCCACTATCTTTAACATGGAGATTATAATGTACTGTAACTCTATAAACAGTTCATTGACGTTCTTAATTCAATTGCGGCTTCCTTCTACATTAAAAGCAGTGTTATTCACCTTCACGAATACAGTATTAAGACTAAGTATTATTCTACATCTGAGCTCTGTTCACATTCTTCTAATAAACAAAACAAAATTCATTGCTCATTAAAATAAGGTCACTCTATTTGAATTGCAGTGTCATTCTACATTATAATCACATTCACTCTCTACAACCTTGAACCCAGTGCAATGTGACACACCCAGCCTGACACACACACACTATGGTGCTTGAGTCGTCACATTTTCATCACCTGAATGGCCTTGATTGGTTGAATGAGATTTAATCAGCAGTAATTGCTCCTTCATCATGCTGTTAAAATATGGTCACAACATGTGATGATGATGATGATGATGATAAGGAGGAGGAGGATAACTATCAGCCAAGTGTTTGCCTCATCAAGACACACATGAGGGAGGAGGAAGGAAAGAAGAATATCAAGGAACATCTCTATTTATTTTAGGATGGCCTAACAAATATATTCCCTGGCAGATATCAAGGTTCAGTTTTCACACAGTGTTGGTAGTGGGCGAGTTAGTGAGGTCAAACTACGATACCGGAACACTAATTACATTACTTGCCATCTTATCTTTCCATTTTGTTAGGCATTTTGGTTGTTCTCAAGAATGTAGATCAACCACCACCACCACTTCATTCTTCCTCCATCTCCACCCTATTTCTCTTCCATGACCGTCTCTCGCCACCTCCACTCCCTTCCCTTGTCTCTTCCACTGCTATTTATTCGCCTCCTCCACCTCCTCCCGTCCCTACCTCCACGGCCATCTTGCTCGTCCACCTCCACTCTTCCTGTCTCCTCCACGGTCATATCTTCGCCTCCTTCTTCTTCCATTCCTTGAATCTCACCCACGGTCATCTCTTCGCCTCGTCCACGACCACCACCCCCTATCCCTCCTGCCCTCCTTACCGCTTCCTCCTGCCTTAATGCACGCCTCCCGGCAGTCGTGACTACCCACACCAAGGAGTGTACACGGAGACATGTTCATTACTATAGATTCTGATGTTAACCGCCGATAGATTCATATACCTGGAAATGAGTGGAGACCGTGTTTTAAGGATGAGGAGACCGTGTTTTAAAGAATGAGTGAGACCGTTTTTAAGGAATGAGTGAGACCGTGTTTTAAAGAATGAGTGAGACCGTGTTTAAGAAATGAGGAGACCGTGTTTAAGGAATGAGTGAGACCATGTTTTAAGGAATGTGTGAGACCGTGTTTTAAGGAATGAGGAGACCGTGTTTTAAGGAATGAGGAGACCGTGTTTTAAGGAATGAGTGAGACCGTGTTTTAAGGAATGTGAGACCGTGTTTTAAGGAATGAGTGAGACCGTGTTTTAAGGAATGAGTGAGACCGTGTTTAAGGAATGAGAGGAGACCGTGTTTTAAGGAATGAGGAGACCGTGTTTTAAGGAATGAGGAGACCGTGTTTAAGGAATGAGTGAGACCGTGTCTAAGGAATGAGTGAGACCGTGTTTTAAGGAATAGGTGAGACCATGTTTTAAGGAATGTGTGAGACCGTGTTCTAAGGAATGAGTGAGACCGTGTTTTAAGGAATGAGTGAGACCGTGTTCTAAGGAATGAGTGAGACCGTGTTTTAAGGAATGAGTGAGACTGTGTTTTAAGGAATGAGTGAGACCGTATTTTAAAGAAAGAGATCAAGAGGTAATGAATAAACAGCACGATTCTCTTTCTTTTGGGATGTTATACATTATTTAAGGTGTCGTACAATACATCACTTAACTATAATAGTGGAGTTAGTAAAATTTTGGGTATTTGTTTTAATAATTGGACCAATACGATGTAATTCTGAATATTATACGTGTATGATATTGTGCAGGTTGAGACACGGCGTGAATAAGGCAAGAAACATACCTGAAGGCCTGGGGTCAGATCCATAACATAACATCATCAGGTAAGAAGAATATTCATTATGTGAACCTTTGTGACTTGTATCCTGGAGATTATCGTTAGAGTCTTAGTAAGTTGGATCAGCCAGGGGAGTAACCTTACTGTCGATGGTCTGACCTGAGTGACTTTCGCCTCATTTTTTGGAATTGTTAGATTTAGAATATGTTCATTAAAATGCTTACCGCGACAGGGTACTGTACTCTATCTCTCTCTTTGTCCGTTTCATTTGTCGATTTTCAACAAAGTTTTAAGGAAATGTTAAGCAATATTCCATTTATTCTCACTCCTTAAAGAGACTTCCTTTCACACCCTACAAAAACAAAGTTCCCTAAAAATAACCAAGTGATTCAGGCAGTTCTAAATATTAAGATCAGGGTCAAGGAGAGGAAGGTCCCAATACTCTCTTTCTTGATCATAATTTTCTCCAAACTAGATGCTTCAGATACCCCCCCTCCCCCCCACCATTTCACTATCGATCGATCGCAACGTGTTGCTTCAGTCACATCCAAGTGATGACCTGACCTTGGGATGAGTCACGTTAATCTACAGCGTGTTCTTCCTGTATCACCTGGAATCAATTTCATGCTCAGCCATTTGTAGTGAACAGGTGACGCAGATCGGAGGTTGCCGTGCGGTTTATCACCTCGCGTAATCTAGCATGTCTATTTTCCGTGTTTTATTCGATCATTCAATTTTTTTACAATAATTTTTATTTATTTTTTTATATCGTTTCAATGTACCTGTATGAAGCAAATATCTCTTTATGTTATATCTTTGTATTATTATTTTGTATTCCCTTAAGAATTCTTTATATTTTCTAAGTCTCCTTTTCCTAATATTTCTTAAGCCTTTTCTCAACAGAGTCACCAGAGAGATGAATCTCTCTTAGTTCATTAGTGTTAATGACGAGTGAGTGTACTAAATTGAATAAAATACGCGCTTAAAAAACCTTAGTTGCCAAATCTCGGTAATACATCACATCAACATAAAAATTATATTAATATTCGTTAAAAATATTTGATGTGTTTTACCTTCATCATGACGTCTCTGTACCTGTCATAACAAGGTTACCGAGAAACAAATTAAAAGTCTTAGTCCACTACAACTCTAAAAGAAATACCATGTATATCTTCCCCTACTTCTGCAGGAGAGAGGTGCCCTTGGGGGTCGGCGACTTCCTCTCACACGGGCACTTCTGACCACACCTTCCACTTCCTCAGGTCAGGGTTTCGGTGCTGTCCAATGGTGTCATGATTTGAAAGTGGGTGGCTAAAGGACTTAGTGTATGTGATCTGCATTAATTAGTTAGTTTTCTTGTGTCTTGGTATTCCTATTAGTTTTCTTCGTCATTCTCTTCCCAAAATACGGGCGTGAAACTTCTTACAAGTAATCACGTATAACCGTAGTAATGGTGATAAAAATATGTCATCTCGGAACTAAATAGATACAACAGCAAGAAGAGTATTCGTACTTCCATACTGCTCTAGGACTCCAGGTATACAGAAATACATAGTTAACTATGTATACGAGCGGAAATATATATAATTAATGGTACTTGGACACTAGCATACAACTAGCATGTATATCTTTAAGTCAAGACATACGATAGTAAAAGCAATGTGTATACTGATATCTACTGTACAGTATATACAAGAGGCTCAAATATGAGTGTGTAAACTTCTATAGGTTACTTGTAGGTAAGGAGTATTTTAGTAATAAAAACAAGGTATATGCTCATGTACGAGCATGATGTAAAATTACACTATAAGTAGGGAAGACCAATTATGTATTATATCAGTCTCTATAATTGGATAATATAGTGATACAGGTCACGTGTATCGGAACATACAACCCCTGTAGCTAAGTAACACAAGAGGTAGGGAGGGAGTGACTATCTATTTGCTTAAAAAGTGCGGTGGTGGCTCAGGTCAGCATTGATGGACGAGGCAACATGAGGGAGGGCGCCACCACGTGATGGGTGTGGCTCCCGGTTCCTATGCCATGGTTACCACAGCCTCCACCAGCAACTCAAGAATGTAGATGCACACACAGACAATCCTACCCTCTTGTTATCCAACCATACCTCAAGCAGTGTACAATAAGAGTAGTACCCATGTCGATTTGTATCGTATTTACAACTGTGGTGCCATTGTGCAAGACACTGCCGTTCATGCCATCATGGAGTTGCTTCACAGTGGTGATGAATTTTGGTGGGCAGCCAAGACGGCTGAGCGTCTGCTAGAGGGCTTCCCTGTTGACCGAGTCAAATACCTTGGTTAGGTCGATGAAGGCCATATACAGGTCACGACTCTGTTCTCTGCAATTTTTCTGTATCTGGAGGGCAGCAAAGATCATGTCAGTGGTGACACGCGATGGTCTAAAGCCAAATTGAGATTCTGGGAGGAAGTTTTCCGCTTCAGGAAGAAGTCTGTTTAGGAGGACTCGGGCAATAATCTTGCGAGTTACGGACAGTATATTGAAAGGATATCCCACATAGAGAAGAATACTGGAGAACCATTATATTTACCGATGAAACGGTGTTCAGGTCAGTGGGAGCCGAAGCAAGGCAGTGCTGGCGGCCCCCCAACACCCGCTACCATGAGAAACTCGTTCATAAAAACATTGCGCAGTGAGTGGTAGGGTGTCAGTGTCATTTTGGGGGTGGATGTGGGCACATGGGCCAGGTGAACTGGTCAAGATCAATGGCCGTTTCACTGGTGAGCAGTATGTAGACATCCTGAAGCAAGTGCTAATTCCCACAGTCTGGGCTATGGCAGTTCCAGCCCCCCACACTACCAGGCTGGTTCATGACAACAGTCCCATTCATACCAGCAACATAGTGAAGGACTACCTCCAGGATCACCCTGAAATTGAGGTCATCAACTGGCCAACACTAGGATGTGATATTAATCCGATTGAACATATTTGGGCCACGATGAAACGTGATTGGGATATTGGGGAGCAGCGAACCTGTGCAGCAATAGAGGCCAAAGCTTACGACGTGTGGGAGAGTATACGTCGACGACTAGGGGTGTGCCTGAAGCTGGTCGACTCTATCCCTAATCGCCTTGATGAAGTCCTGAATGCAATGGATGGCTGGACAAAATAATAAGATGTGTGTATTGGTGTATTGTTTGGATTTTATTATTGTTTGTGAATACAATTAATGTATATTAACTCACCTACAGTGTTATCTTAAATCCACATCCTTAATGATGTCTTAAACTATATCGCATGAAAATTCATAACAAAGTAACTTAACAGCCACAAATTATGTATTGTGTGGTATACAATGATCTGTATGACACGACGTGGAATGTGTTGTCTTATAACACAATATAATTATATAGTTACAATTGCTACCATTATTGAAATGCTCATGATGTTCAGCACACAATATTAACAGTAACTGAGCACACTCCAAAATATATGAAGCTTGCATATTGTGGTGGGGTGTTTAAACACTGGAACTTGGAAGAATTGGAACTCAGATTAAGTCTGAATACTATTTTACAATACTGATAACTTTTTCACCACTCTTTTTAACATAAGTATATAATTATATAATATTGCATATTATCACAAATATTTATTAAGCAAAGGGTGGGTGGAATATAAATAAATATTACCATAATCTCTTTGTCGGACTAACAACAAAATTGTGACGTGGTCGCTGAGTAAAACTAGCTGACCAAGGCCCTTCACCCTGATCCTTGCATATTTCACTTTTATCCTTAATATATTCCATTCTTTAAAGTATCATTGTGACCTGAGCGGCAATAAGCACCCAGGGCACTGCACCTGTTCCATGAATTCATAACCATAAAGAAACAACTGTAAGACAAAACGTAGTTAAAAAGGCAACTTGAAATTATGGTGGTATAAATAATAAATAAACCTGTCTCATTCAGCCCCCCCCCCCACACACACACACACACTACAGTGGGCGACATCTGTTGGCCGACCATAGCATTTCTCCCAGCTGTTTCGAAACTTCAGAATCAAGGCTATTCAAAACCTCACTGTGGCTGGGTAGTGGACACGACTTTTGTGCACGATCCCCGGGCAGAAACAAGATGCTCACTCACCCTTGCAAACTCTACAATGAACTTACTTGACAATTTTACAAAAGGCAAATACAGTTGAAGCTTTCAACATCTCTCTCAATGGATTTTGAATGTTTCAGCTGTAAGCAGGTATACATGTGACATGTAACAGAAAATACATGACAGAAAACGGACGTCTCAGGCATACTTAAACAGCAAGAAAACGAACACATATGACTGGTCAGTACACTCTCATTTACTATTACTAGTCATGAAAATATGCATTTATGGTGTTTATGATACCCTTAATGTGTTAGGAATTGCCAATTAAAAATGCTCTTTAAATCACTCTTTTAAATTACTTTATTTAAATTGAACCAATACTATCGGTAGTACCTAAACTCCACTGTGTTTTGCAGTGTACAGGGTAGTTTGAAAAAATGTGTTAAAATGAGGATATTTCTAAATCAACCTTAACCTAATCTTAGTCGATAGGAAACACAAGCAGCTGAAACATTGTTAGTAAACGGCACCAACCTAACCAAAGGAACCTACCAAACCTCCCTAGCCAGTCCCCTCCCTCCATGCCATATTATGCAGAGAGAAATTACTTTGAAATGGTGTAATTTTAAGTTTGTTTTGGACATAAGGATACGCTCAGGCCGAGCAGTTTGATTGCTGCACTGAAACAAAGGGCGGACGACAACATCGAACGTAGATAGAGCTGCCATACCATTTCACCGCCAATAAGGATGAAGTAGTGTAAGTCTAGGGGACTAATTATCTACTAAAGTTACTAAACGAAGCATTTGCTTAAGAAATGAATAGCATATCCAAACTCAGCATTGAAAATATTGTAAGAAAAGATCCATCAAAACAAATTACACGACAAGTCAATATCAGCCCCCCAAAATTCAATTAATTTCAAATAACATCATTGAAATATATCATTGACATCCAAAACATCAGTAGCTAGCAGTTAGTTTTAATTGTCAAAATATCCATTATAATTTTACTTTCAGACAACATAAGAATCTTAGGAATTTTATCTTTGCAACTATTATTTTTCACAATTTCAAGACACTTTTCTTCTATGATGTTTCTGGACTTTT
>NW_024751448.1:0-7500 GCF_018991925.1 Homarus americanus
TTAACCTTGCCTAACAAACGATCAAACAACTTCCACTCTCGAGGTGCGGTACGGTGACTGTCCTATCGTCCGCTCTTGTATGCTGGATTGCACTATTTCACTATATTAAGGGGAGAGGGTGCCTTCACACACATATTCGATGTGAAATATCTTCCGCCCCCCAGCGGAGCGCTTCGGCGCCTCTGCGAAGCAAAACGCGGCATTCAAAAACAACAACCCAAATTGCCGTCGATTTCCTCTCCCTGCCCTGCCATGGCTGGAGCAGAAGGAGAGCGAGAGAGAGAATAGTCCCATTGGGTCAGGAGTGAATGGCAGTGGAGCTGGCTAATGGCTAGTAGGCTCAGATCTATCAATTAATTCAGCCAGGTCGCTCTCCTATTGAACATTATTACTCTCTCACGTCGCCACTGCGGTTTCCGCGACAGCAGCAGCATCACCATGATGTTGCATCCACCAATTAGTCCGGAACCGGGTTATTCGGCTGTCTGCGAACAGTCCGGTTTTAACCTTACCCAACATCCACTCTCGAGGTGCGGTACGGTGAATGTCCTATCGTCCGACCTTGTATGCTGGATTGCACTATTTCACTATATTAAGGGGAGAGGGTGCCTTCACACACATATTCGGTGTGAAATATCTTCCGCCCCCCAGCGGAGCGCTTCGGCGCCTCTGCGAAGCAAAGCGCGGCATTCAAAACAACAACCAAAATTGCCGTCGCTTCCCTGCCCTGCAATGGCTGGAGCAGAAGGAGAGAGAGAGAGATTTTTAGTCTCATTGGACGGAGAAACGCGTGATGGGCTTTATACAGTAGGCTCAAGCGCTTCTATCAATTACACTTGCCAGTCTCTTCCGTTGACATTATTTACTCCGCCTCTCTCTCTCTTCTCTCGGGCGCACACCGCCGCCACCCTACTAGTTTCCGCCACAGCATATGCTGCGCCTTCTAGTCCGAACGGGCTCTTCAGCCTTTGCTGGGTTCGCTCCAACTTAGCGGACTTGCGTTGGCTGATCACCCTGCTCCGCGTCTGTGCCGGCCTTCAATGCAGCGCCCAACCGTCTCTTGACCGGTATCCACACTATTCCACGCTAAACGGCTACCCTAAATGTGCATAGACAACGCCATGGTTCAACACGCACTGGTGGGCGAAGTCTGGGGAGCCGAGTATACTAAAAAGAGAGTTTAGCAGCCAAAACTCGTCAAAGCACACGTTGGGTTACCCCATCACCTAACAACGATGATGGCGGTTCCCACCCGTGAAATACACAACCTAACCAATATTGGGCGACGATGGCGCTCATGAGCCCACGCCCCCACAAACAGTAAGAGAAAGAGAGAGAGGAGGAGATGGGCCAATGTGCGGTCCCTCGCCCAATGTCTTATGCCTCGCTGGGGCAAAGAGAAGAGGAGCGGATAAGGGAGGAGATTGGCCAACGTGCGGTCCCTCGCCCAATGTCGGCTGCCTCGCTGGAGCTGGGTAAAGAGGAGAGGAGCGGATAAGGGAGGAGATTGGCACACACGGTGGCGCTGCCGGCGCCGAGGATAGCAAGAGAAGGTGCAGTTTGATCTGATCATCTGGTTTGCTATTTCTCTAAGGCCAACGTGCGGTCCCTCGCCCAATGTCGGCTGCCTCGCTGGGGCAAAGAGAAGAGAAGAGGAGCGGATAAGGGAGGAGATTGGCACACACGGTGGCGCTGCCGGCGCCGAGGATAGCGAGAGAAGGTGCAGTTTGATCTGATCATCTGGTTTGCTATTTCTCTAAGGCCAACGTGCGGTCCCTCGCCCAATGTCTTCTGCCTCGCTGGGGCAAAGAGAAGAGGAGCGGATAAGGGAGGAGATTGGCCAACGTGCGGTCCCTCGCCCAATGTCGGCTGCCTCGCTGGAGCTGGGGCAAAGAGGAGCGGATAAGGGAGGAGATTGGCACACACGGTGGCGCTGCCGGCGCCGAGGATAGCAAGAGAAGGTGCAGTTAGATCTGATCATCTGGTTTGCTATTTCTCTAAGGCCAACGTGCGGTCCCTCGCCCAATGTCTTCTGCCTCTCTCTCAATCTCACTATTTTGGCCGCCGTGATAGGCGCCGCCAACAGCAGCAGCTACCTGGTTGATCCTGCCAGTAGTCATATGCTTGTCTCAAAGATTAAGCCATGCATGTGTAAGTACAAGCCGATTTAAGGCGAAACCGCGAATGGCTTATTAAATCAGCTATGTTTCATTGGATCTGTAAACCCACTTACTTGGATAACTGTGGCAATTCTAGAGCTAATACATGCAATTGGTCTCTGACCGCAAGGGAAGAGCGCTTTTATTAGTTCAAAACTGGTCGGGCCCCGGTCCGTAACCCACCTGTGGTGAATCTGAATAACTTCGGGCTGAGCGCACGGTCTCCGCACCGGCGCCGCTTCTTTCAAGTGTCTGCCTTATCAGCTTTCGATTGTAGGTTATGCGCCTACAATGGCTATAACGGGTAACGGGGAATCAGGGTTCGATTCCGGAGAGGGAGCCTGAGAAACGGCTACCACATCTAAGGAAGGCAGCAGGCACGCAAATTACCCACTCCCGGCACGGGGAGGTAGTGACGAAAAATAACGATGTGAGTCTCATCCGAGGCCTGCAATCGGAATGAGTACACTTTAAATCCTTTAACGAGTATCCATTGGAGGGCAAGTCTGGTGCCAGCAGCCGCGGTAATTCCAGCTCCAATAGCGTATATTAAAGTTGTTGCGGTTAAAAAGCTCGTAGTTGGATCTCAGTTCCGGACTGACGGTGCACCGCCCGGTGTTTACTGTCACGCTCGAACACGCCCCGCCTCGCAGGATGCTCTTTGTCGAGTGTCCCGAGTGGCGGAGAGTTTACTTTGAAAAAATTAGAGTGCTCAGAGCAGGCTATTTGAATGGCGAATGGTGATGCATGGAATAATGGAATAGGACCTCGGTTCTATTTTGTTGGTTTTCGGAACCAGAGGTAATGACTAATCGGAACAGGCGGGGGCATTCGTTGCGACGCTAGAGGTGAAATTCTTGGACCGTCGCAAGACGAACTACTGCAAGCATTTGCCAAGGATGTTTTCATTAATCAAGAACGAAAGTTAGAGGTTCGAAGGCGATCAGATACCGCCCTAGTTCTAACCATAAACGATGCCAACTAGCGATCCGCCGGCGTTATTCCCATGACCCGGCGGGCAGCTTCCGGGAAACCAAAGTCTTTGGGTTCCGGGGAATATGGTTGCAAAGCTGAAACTTAAAGGAATTGACGGAAGGGCACCACCAGGAGTGGAGCCTGCGGCAATTGACTCAACACGGGAAACCTCACCAGGCCCAGACACCGGAAGGATTGACAGATTGAGAGCTCTTTCTCGATTCGGTGGGTGGTGGTGCATGGCCGTTCTTAGTTGGTGGAGCGATTTGTCTGGTTAATTCCGATAACGAACGAGACTCTGGCCTACTAAGTAGTCGACGGATCTCCAGAAAATGGTGTCCAGTTCGCAACTTCTTCTTAGAGGGATAAGCGGCAATTCTAGCCGCACGAGATTGAGCAATAACAGGTCTGTGATGCCCTTAGATGTTCTGGGCCGCGCTACACTGAAGGATCAACGAGTTTTCCCTCCGAGAGGAGCGGGTAACCCGTTCAAAGCCTTTCTTGATAGGGATTGGGGCTTGCAATTGTTTCCCATGAACGAGGAATTCCCAGTAAGTGCAAGTCATCAGCTTGCGCTGACTACGTCCCTGCCCTTTGTACACACCGCCCGTCGCTACTACCCATTGAATGATTTAGTGAGGCCTTCGGACTGGCGCTCTTGGATTGTCGGCCCCGTTGCCCGCGAGGGTTTTCTGGGGTCGTCGCCTCGAGCTGACGGAAAGATGTCCAAACTTGATCATTTAGAGGAAGTAAAAGTCGTAACAAGGTTTCCGTAGGTGAACCTGCGGAAGGATCATTAACAGAGAGAAAGAGAACGGGCGCTTAAAACTACTACTACTACTTCCTGATTTGGGCTTGCCCCGGCTCTGCTCTGGCAACTCCAGCAGCTAAAGAGGACAATCCCGGCCCCCGCACCAAAAATAGGTACCACCACGCTGTAGGTGGACCACACTCGGGCGAGAGCGCGAAGACCGGAGGAGGAGGACGGACGGGGCTTTGGACGGCTGCCCGTCCGTTCCTTACTACCGGCGAATAAGCCTCTTGACCCAAAAAGAGTGAAATTCAAGTGTCAAAAAACAACAACAAGCCGTCCGGCCAAACCCAAACCACAAACTTGGGCTATGTCTGTCAAACCCTTTCATTGAGACTCGACCTGTGATGGTTAGTCGCAAAAAGACCAAATGGCAAATACACAACTCTTAACGGGGGATCACTCGGCTCGTGGGTCGATGAAGACCGCAGCAAACCGCGTGTCGGTATGTGAATCGCAAGAATACCAGATACATCGACAAGTTGAACGCATATTGCGGCGGCGGCAGCCATATGAGCTTTCAGAGCCTACCACGCAGGGTCGAAATATACATCCATCGGTTGCCGCGTAGTTCGGTACCTGCTGACCGTCTCCCCATTAACGGTGGGTAACCTCAACCGAAGCCTTCTTTGTTTAATCGGCCACGCTTCTGCGCGAGGCGCGTCTCTTTAAAAACAAGCAGTTTATCACTAGCAAGTCCATGGACTTGGCGCTAATTCCACATTCAACCACAACAGCCGGCTAAAGTTGTCGCCCTCGCGAAATAACTGGAGGCGGCGCTCTTTTGCCTGCTGTCCACAGAGACACGAATGGCCGTCGGCCGCTCATGGCTGATGCTGCACATGTTCTAAGAGGCACTCCATCCCACGAAGAGGAAACGAAACCGGTCGGATATCTTTTAAGTAAGCCCCGCCGGAATTTCGTCTATCACCTCGAAAAGAGTGCTTGGCATGCATTGCAGTGGAACCTAAATTGATGAGTGCGCCTGGGCCCGCAGTCTACCATGTAGTGGTGCAGGCAGAGAGATGAGAATGCTTGGGTGACGCCGTGCTCTTCCTCACGCCCTCCTCCACCCTCTCCCACGGTCAGACGCGGTGTGGGCGTTCTCTTTGAGAGTTCGCCACGAGTCCACGTCTATCTCATGACTGGGAGGGAGGCAGGGGGAGTTCTCTCTAAACGCGTTAAAGACGGTGTTGCGCCTCATAACGGCGCTCGCCGGGATAGAGCACTAGTTCTGCAGCCGGAAAGGCCGCTCACGCCAATTAATACTGCGACTCTCGCTCTCTTTCTCCGGATAAACAAGTGCCACTGCTGTGGCATGCGGGAACGGGGAAAGAGGTCAAAGTTTAAGCGGCAAAGGTGCGGCCGAGTAAGGGCGGAACACGAGCTTATATGCATTAAAACTGTGTGTGTATATGACTCTGCGAGAGATGTTCTGCTGGAACACTTTTCCTATTGGCTATTTACCACTCAATGAGAAGGAACGGAGTCAGGGGTGGGAGTGCCGGCGCCATGGCCGCTGGTACCCCCGCGACAAGCCCCTCAAACCTTCCTGCCTGGTAATGTCGGTGGTGAAGAAAGTCGGTGGCAGAGCGTCTTCCGCTTCGTGGTTGGGGAACTTGTTCCCCTAAGGATGATGAGACCACGATCGACCTCGTAGTAGGAGAGAGCTACCCGCCAAATTTAAGCATATTAATAAGCGGAGGAAAAGAAACCAACAGGGATTCCCTTAGTAAGGGCGACTGAACCGGGAAAAGCCCAGCGCATAACCTCGATGTCTTCGGGCACGAGGGGTGTTGCGTTTCAGAGGGTCCAGCACGCCGTCCCATACCGCCTAAGTCAAGCTTGAAAGCGGCCACTGCCCATGGAGGGTGACAGGCCCGTATGGCGGCGCCCGGGAGGGTACAGATGGGACGGTCGGAAAGGGCCTCTCTGTAGAGTCGGGTTGCTTGAAAGTGCAGCCCAAAGCAGGTGGTAAACTCCATCTAAGGCTAAATATGACCACGAGACCGATAGCGAACAAGTACCGTGAGGGAAAGTTGAAAAGAACTTTGAAGAGAGAGTTCAAGAGTACGTGAAACCGTTAAGAGCCAAACGGGTGGAAACTCGAAGGTCGAACTGAGGGGATTCAGCTCGTCGGCTGTCGGCTGGGTGGGGTGTTGTAATTGAGCGACCCAAAAATGTTTGGGCGCGCCCCCACTCACGCTGGCGTCGGCGGGCGTATTTCGCCTCGTAGTAGGTCACCGCGACCCGTTGCCGGGGACGTCGAAGGCCCGGTCGGACTGGTACCTCGCCGCCGACTCTCTCTCAGCTCGCCTGGGGGGGAGACCCGCTATGATGGGAACCACCGGTGTCCTCATGCCCTGCTTACGGTCGCCGAGAAGAGCTTGTCAGCTACTTCGCGGCGCTTTGTTCTCAAGCAAAAAGTAAAAGGTCGGTGATCCACCACCCGTCTTGGAAACACGGACCGCGAGCTCCAATATGTGTGCAAGCCAATGGGCCACTAAACCCAAAGGCTTAAATGAGTGACGGGCGCCCGCAGCTGTACGGGCGCTCTCCGGTGCGTCTGGGCCGCATCCTGACCGCGTTTGCGCTCCTCGCCACGCCGCGACAAGCGTGAGATACTTTCCCCTCGCTTCTGGACGCTGCGTGTGGTGGAGGCCGTCAGGGCGATGGTCGAAGTTTAATTTCCCTCATGGGAGGGGGGTGCAGGCCCGACTTGCTAAGACGCCACAAGTAAGCTGTCCGTCTCGAAGCGGCCGTCGGTAAACGGCGGAGGCGCGACCGGGCAGGCCTTCCGCGGCAGTCGGCAAGTACCATGAGCAGATATGTTGGGACCCGAAAGATGGTGAACTATGCCTGGCCAGGATGAAGCCAGAGGAAACTCTGGTGGAGGTCCGTAGCGATTCTGACGTGCAAATCGATCGTCGGAGCTGGGTATAGGGGCGAAAGACTAATCAAATCATCTAGTAGCTGGTTCCCTCCGAAGTTTCCCTCAGGATAGCTGGAACTCGCAGGGTGAATTTCATCCGGTAAAGCGAATGATTAGAGGTCTTGGGGACGAAACGTCCTCAACCTATTCTCAAACTTTAAATGGGTGAGATGCCGAGCTTGCTTGTAGGGATGAAGCTCCGGCGACTAATCTGAGTATCTAGTGGGCCACTTTTGGTAAGCAGCACTGGCGCTGTGGGATGAACCAAACGGCGAGTTAAGGGGCCTAAATGAATGCTCATTCAGATCCCATTGAAAGGCGTTGGTTGCTATAGACAGCAGGACGGTGGCCATGGAAGTTGGAATCCGCTAAGGAGTGTGTAACAACTCACCTGCCGAAGCAACTAGCCCTTAAAATGGTATGGCGCTCAAGCATTCTCCCGATACTCGACCGCCGGGCGCACTACCGGCCTCGCTCTCAAGGCGAGGTCTCGAAGCCCCGGTGAGTAGGAGGGTCGCAGTGGTGAGCGCTGAAGGGTTTCGGCGTGGGCCGGCCTGAAGCCGCCACTGGTGCAGATCTTGGTGGTAGTAGCAAATACTCGAGAGAGACTCCCTTGATGACCG
>NW_024751449.1:0-4529 GCF_018991925.1 Homarus americanus
GCGGTGGTACAGCTGGTGTGGTGAGAGCGGTGGTGCAGCTGGTGTGGCTAGAGTGGTGGTACAGCTGTTGTGGTGAGATCGGTGGTGCAGCTGGTGTGGCTAGAGCTGTAGTGCAACTAGTGTGGCTAGAGCGGTGGTACAGCTGTTGTAGTGAGAGCGGTGGTGCAGCTGGTGTGGCTAGAGCGGTGGTACAGTTGGTGTGGCTGGAGCGGCGGTACAGCTGGTGTGGCTGGAGCGGCGGTACAGCTGGTGTGGCTGGGCGGCAGTCCTGACTGGTGTGCTGGAGCAGCAGTGCAGCTGGTGTGGCTGGGCGGTACAGCTGGTGGTGTGGCTGGAGCGACGGTGCAGCTCGAGACAGCTGGAGCTGACGGTACAGCTGGTGTGGCCTGGGCGGCAGTCACGGCTGGTTATTGGCTAGACGGCATTTTGACTATTGGTATTAATGGAGCGGCGAGAATTTTAGCTGATGGCCCTGGAGCGGCGGTGCAGCTGGTGCTGGAGCAGCGGTACAGCTGGTGTGGCCTGGAGCGGCGGTACAGCTGGTGTGGCTGGAGCGGCGGTACGGCTGGTGTGGCTTCGACGGCGGTACGGCTGGGTGTGGCTGGAGCAGCGTTACAGCTGAGTGTGGCTGGAGCGGCGGTGCAGCTGGTGTGGCTGGAGCGGCGGTGCAGCTGGTGTGGCTGGGCGGCGGTACGGCTGGTGGTAACTGGAGCGGCGGTACATGCAGACGTGGCTGGGCAGCGGTACGGCTGGCGTAGCTGGAGCGGCGGTACAGCTGGGTGTGGCCTGGGCGGCGGCCTGCAGCTGGTGTGGCTGGAGCGGCGGTACGGCTGGTGGCTGGCTGGGCGGCGGTACGGCTGTGGCTGGGCGGCGGTACGGCTGAATTGTGGCTGGAGCGGCGGTACAGCTGGTGTGGCTGGGCGGCGGTAACTGGTGTGGCTGGGCAACGGTACAGCTGAGTATGCTAAATATTTACCTAATGGCAAGTAGGTTGGGCAACTACAAGCAGGAAGTACCTGGGAAGTTATTGAAAGCATAATTTGTTGTCTAATGGTAGACCCTGCTGCCATATGGCATCACGAAAATTGTGACCAAGTCCCAGGTTGCTGATCTGACTTTCTGCCTCATTTACACACAATTGCAGGGTGTCAATTGTTTCACTTACTTGACAACACAACATACACCAGCATTTTTTGTATTCCTTTATCGTTCTTTATTATTATTATTGTTATCATTATTATTTTATTTAAATTTTTATTATAAAATTTATTTACCATGAATAATTATTACAAATTCGCCCTCCAGGCCCCTATGTGGGTCAGTAACCTGTGCCCGGGTGGGCTAATCCCTGTAAAAAACAAACAAATGCTGTAGAGGTGTCCATGCCTAGGGAAGGCGGCCAGTGGCCTTTTTTTACGGGATTAGCCCACCAGAACACAGGTCACTGACCCACATTAGGGCCTGGGGGGCGGAAATATAATAATACTAATAATAATATTTAATAAAAAATTATAGAAAATTATAAAAAATATTAAATAAAAAAAATAATTAAAAATATTAATAAAAAATATAACAAATATTAGATAAATATATTATAATATAAAATTATAATAAACAAAAATATCAGTAGTGAGAAACGATATACTGTATGTCTGTTGTGTTGTCAAAGTAAGAGAAACAATTGAGACCCTGCAATTGTGTGTAAATGTGGCAGAAAGTCAGATCATCAACCTGGGACTGGGTCACAATTTTCGTGATGTCACATGGGAACAGGATCTACCATTAGACAACACATTATGCTTCCAATATCTTCCCAGGCGGTAGTACCTCCCTGATTGGTAGCTGCCTACTTCCTACTACTGGCCTGCCTGTGTAAGATCCCTCTATTGTTCTTCATAGTCTTAATTGAAACTTTGAAACCCTATATATATATATATATATATATATATATATATATATATATATATATATATATATATATATATATAATCAACGACCTCACCAGCAAGGAATCGAACCCTCGACCTACTGGGTGTGACTAGGGAACGCTTACCGGCGAGGCCACAAGGACACTAAAAGCAGTTCTAGACTCTGTTATATTTCACACAAAGCCTGTTCATCGAGCTGATGGCGCCGTGAACCTCAATGGGAAACTGCCCGTGCCTCTTATGTGGTGTCAGTAGCATTTTACCGAATCCAGCTGGTATGAAACGCGAGGTGTGAAATATAACAGAGTCTAGAACTGCTTTTAGTGTCCTTGTGGCCTAGCTGGTAAGCGTTCCCTAGTCACACCCAGTAGGTCGAGGGTTCGATTCCTTGCTGGTGAGGTCGTTGATTATATGTTCAAAGTCCGCGTGTTATATGGACTAAAAATGAAGTATATATATGTACCTCGCGTTTCATACCAGCTGGATTCGGTAAAATGCTACTGACACCACATAAGAGGCACGGGCAGTTTCCCAATGAGGTTCACGGCGCCATCAGCTCGATGAACAGGCTTTGTGTGAAATATAACAGAGTCTAGAACTGCTTTTAGTGTCCTTGTGGCCTAGCCGGTAAGCGTTCCCTAGTCACACCCAGTAGGTCGTGAGGTCGTTGATTATATGTTCAAAGTCTGCGTGTTATATGGACTAAAAATGAAGTATATATATATATATATATATATATATATATATATATATATATATATATATATATATATATATATATATATATTCATCAGTGGGCTTATCGTTAGGGAATATTACATTAATTTTTGCTGTGCTCAACTGTACTAATTTTGTTTTGTTTCTTTACTTTGTAACTGATGAAAATAGTGTTCCTCGAAATATCCTATTGAAGCAAAGATGTGAGTCGGCACATTGGTGATATTTTTCTTAAATAGTATTGTGTTACAGTCAAACCGTGATTTGCACGATTTGACACGAGTTTTCAGAGTTATAGTGTAAAAAACAAAACTGTATAGCGGCATTATATACTGTGGGTACAGCAGAAACAGCCAATTGAAACACAGCAAACACCAGACCAGCTAACACACGCACAAACTCGTGGACTACATTGATCAGTGAACCTTTCATCGGGGTATATATTAAAAAATAACAGTCGATATATTTGTTTTTCTTCCTCAACTCGTTTCCCCGATACAGATCATTTAACATTTTTAAAGTCAATCACAGCGTAAGTTGAGAGAGAACCACAAGTGGCTCTTGAGGCGGAGACCGAGATATAAGTTAACCCTTAAGAGGACGGAGACCAGGCAGCCGGAACACAGTTTGAGAAGGAGAAATTAATCACACTGACTAGACTGTAATGCGCCACACATCTCTTCTATATACATCTATACACACCAAGTGGCCACAGTGTGCCACCACACATCTCTTCTATATGCATCTATACACACCAAGTGGCCACAGTCTGCCACCACACATCTCTTCTATATACATCTATACAGACCAAGTGGCCACAGTGTGCCACCACACATCTCTTCTATATACATCTATACACACCAAGTGGCCACAGTCTACCACCACACATCTCTTCTATATACATCTATACACACCAAGTGGCCACAGTCTACCACCACACATCTCTTCTATATGCATCTATACCAGGGGTTCTCAACCAGGGGGGAATTCCCCCCAGGGGGGGGAATTCAGGTTTTCAGGGGGGGGGAAACTGATTCTGGAGCAAGAGATATGTTCGATGAGAAATCAATCACAGAATTTTGGCCCTTGATGTGCGATTCCTACCCAAAAGTGGCAGAAAGAGCTATCCGTGCATTGCTTCCGTTTGTGTCGACATATCTTTGTGAGTCAGGCTTTTCAACTCTGTTGCAAATTAAAACGAAGCAACGTAGTAGATTAGAGGTAGAAAATGACCTGCGTTGTGCCCTTTCAAGCACTCCTCCGCGTATCCCAGAATTGGCGAAGAAAAAACAATCACAGGTTTCTCATTGACTGTAATCTTCATCTGAATAAAATTAATTACAAATTTACAATATCCTGGTATTCTATTGAACTTTTTGTTTATTGCATTATGCTTCAGTTTGGTCTTAAGTAATTCATTATAAATAAAAAAATACTATTTTACTTTTATTCAAGTCTTATAAATCCATCAACATTTTCAATTGGCATTTAATTTGTAAAACTCCACTATAAAAATAATCCATGTAAAATTGTAAATGTATATGCACTAATATGGAAAAAATAAAGGATTTTCAGTATTATATGCATATTATTTGGAATGCACTTTTTGAGGCAGACAATCTTGGAAAGGAGGGGGGAATGACATCCTGACATATGGTGAAAGGGGTGCATGGGGCAAACAAGGTTGAGAACCACTGCTTTAAGAGGACGGAGACCAGGCAGCCGGAACACAGTTTGTGAAAGAGAAATTAATCAGACGTGACGAAGCTGTAATGCACCACGATAAAATTTGTAAGGAAAAAATCTTGATAGTAGATATTGTGATTGTTCAGACTGTGTGTTTTATGTTAATGTGATGATGAAGGTGCAGATGATGGCAGGCTT
>NW_024751450.1:0-21092 GCF_018991925.1 Homarus americanus
ACGTGTACCCCGGATCCTGTGCGATGTAGGCTCGTGGATGAGGCAGAGGCTGCTTGGGTCGACGACGAGCTTGTGGAAGGTGAGGAAGTCGAAGCCAAGGATGGGTTGAGAGACGTCTGCCACCACGAAGGACCAGCGCAGGGTCTTGGGAAGACCAAGGTCTAAGGCGAGGATGTGTGCGCCGTAGGAGGTGATGGGGGTACCGTTGGCGGCGAACAGGTCATATGAGGTTTGCTTCGATGTGTTTCGCGGTGAGGGAGGGGTGATGCTGACCGATGCCCGTGTCAACGAGAAATTTCTTGCCGGAAATGCGGTCAGTGATGTACAGCAGTGAGGTGCCTGAAGTGATGGAGGTTGTGATGTCTACCAATCCCTGTCGACATAGTTTCCTCGAGTAGTTGTAGGGAGCCTCACAACGTCTAGCGTTAGTACCGAAGTGTTGATGGTAGCAGCAGAGGGTAGGTGCACTGCGCTGGGAGCTGGTGGCGGTGTGGCAGGTTGGACGTAGGTGTCGGGGTTGGTAGGATACAGTGCGTGGGGCAGGGACAGAAGCAGCAGCAGTAGCGGGAGCAGCAGCAGGCTTGAAGGAGTAGAGCTACTCGAGGGTGTCCATCCTGCAGTGTAGAGCTTGTAACAGGTCCCTCATATCCTGTTTGTCTGGTGGGATGCTGCTTGTCTGAGGAGCGTTGATCTGGTTGACGAGACCGGAGCTAAGTGATGGTGTGGCCACTGAGTTGTCTGCGGCAGCATGGCGCACAGCAGTGTATTGATGGAATACTCTGTCTGCCGCGACTGCATAGGTGGCCGAGGTTGTAGAGTCATCCAGTGCTGAGAGGGAGAGACAAACTTCTGCAGGGTGCTTCTGAGAGTTAAGCCGGCACAGGATAGTGTCAGGAAGACTGTCTGTGTGGCGGGAGTTCAGTCTCCGTATCTCGTCCCAGAGACGTGCAGGAATTGAGTTGCCGAGGGAGAGGCCTGATAGGTCTTGCAGGAGACTGGTGCCAGGCCGCTGGCATCGCCTCTTGAGAGCGTCTCGTAGAGCTGTGAATTTGTTGTCATCTGGGGGCTAAGTGATGACTTCTGAGACTTGCGTGGTGACTTCTGTGGGCAAGGAACAGACCAGGGCAGCGTATATCTGTCCATCTGTAGCTGTTGAGCAGGTGAGAGCTGCCTCCATGGGGATTAGCCAGTCTTCAATGTTGTGATTGAAGACTGTAAGAGTAACCCATTTCTATGTGGGTCACCATTTGTAGCGTAGAGTATGTGGCACAGTAGTCAAAGTTCTCATTCTCATGTGTCAATTTTCTCTTTCTTAGGGCCACATACACATGTACAAAAAGGCAAATCTCGCACTCAGGATGGAGGTGAGAAAGGAAACTCAGAATAGCATAACTCTACATTTATTGTATGTACAATGCAGTGCTGGGGAGTTGCTGTGTGGTAAGGAGATTCTAGAGAGGAGATCTTGTCAGCTTGAGAACGTTGGATTGAATGACCTTCACGATGATGATGATGATGATGATAATGAAGTAAAGTGGCAAATAACTTTGCCCTGGGACAGGAGAGGAGAGAGAAGTAAAGCATAGAAACGGGAAGTAAAGTAGTAGGGGGTGATAGCAGGTGGGCTGTCCACCTAGCTGAGACGAGTTGATATGTTGGGGTGGTAGCCACACGCAGCAGACGCCTGCCCGCTCAAGGGAGGCAGGTGGAGGGGGGGGGGTGAGCTAAGCTAGCTAGGCATTCATTAGTGTAATGGGTGTTAATTTTTGTTTAGTAGATGGTGGTGTTGTTTGTTCACATATATGTGTAAAGTGGGTCTTGTTCTTTTATGTTAACATGGAGGCTCTTGGGCCACCAGCTGTGTATTTTAGTAGTTATTTCTTCTTTTAACTGGGAGAATATTGGGTCCTCCAACTCTTCAAGTTTGCTCCATATTCTCTGGGCTTGGCTGTGTGTACGTGTGTTCAGTGGTTCGATTTTGTATAATTCGTGAAGTTCTTGTAATTTGGTGGTGTATGGGGGGAGTTGCTTTGATGCTCTACGGATAGCTTTGTTTTGTACTGATTGAAGTTTAAGTTGGCTGGTTTTGCTGATCGTGCTGAGTGGTATTGGTGGATACTCCAGGTGGAGGTGGACAAGTGCTTTGAACAGGTGTAGTTGAATTTTGGGGTCCATTTTGCTAAATCTTCGTAGATTTGTGAGTTGTGATTGGGCAAACGTTTTGCGTTGTGTTATGTGTTTTGCTATGCCTGTTCTTGTTATTGTGAGTCCCAGAATTTTGCCTTCGTTGGAATATTGTATAGGTACGTTGTTGACTGTGATTGGTGCTGGGTTTATTTTACCAATGTGTATGATCATTAGTGTCTGTGTATTGGTTTGTATTTTCCACTTTTTTTTCATATTTGTTGATTTGCTCGATGGCGTGAGCTATTTTTCGTGTCATCATCTGTTTGCCCTTGCCTGGACGTCGGATGATTTGGGTGACGTCATCAGCATAAGATATGTATTCTCCGTGTGTCGGAGGTGGCATGTCTACCGTGTATATTGTGTAGAGTGTGGGCGAGAGGTTACTTCCCTGTGGTACTCTGCTGTATAACTTGATGCTTGGGCCTATGTGGTTACCAATGAAAATTTTGGCCTCTCTGTTGTCAAGGAAGTTCTTGGGTGGAAATTTGTAATTGAGCCCTAAGTGCCAGACCTTGTCGAATGCTTTTGCTAAGTCCCTTAATATTACGTTACATTGATCTGTGTTGTGCATTGCGTTTGCTATGTTTTCGTAAATTAGGACTAAGGCTGTATGGGTTCCTCTGTGTTTTCTAAATCCGTGCTGCCTGGAGTTGTATTTATCTTCAAGTTCGAGGTGCATTCTCAGTCGGTGGTTAAAGATTTTTTCTAGAACTTTTCCCGGTGTTTCTAGAAGAGAGATTGGTCTGTAATTTGATACTTGAGTGGGGGATTTACCTTGTTTTGGTATAAGTTTGATGCTTGCTGTTTTAAATTTCCTTGGAAAGTAGCCAGAGGCAAGTGATGCATTAAAAATGTTTCTTAGTTGGAGTATCATGTTGATTGGTAGTTGCTGGAGTATGGGTGTGTTTATTTTACTGATGCCCGGGGCCTTGTTCTTGAAACTGTTTATTGTTTTGTGTATTTCCTCTGCGGTGATTGGTTTGATCAGTGTGGAAAAATCGTCAAGAGTGTTTATGTCTATGTTGGGACTTGGTTGCCAGATGTGGGTTGTGTGTGTCATGTGATTGGTTACTTGTCGCCCGGTGTTCATACAGAAGTTTAGGTTGTCTTCTTGGCTTATTTAAAAAATTTTGCTCCAATATTTCCTGAATTCAGGTTCTTGTTCCTTGGGTTCAGTTAATTTGATTTGGTTGCTGTTTAGAATGTAGTTTGATTCGTTGCTGGAGATTCCCATTAGGTGTTTAATTTTCCGCCAGAATTCTATCTGGTTGTGGTAAATTGCTTCTGTGTCTGCTATTAGTTTCTCCCAGTTATTCACGTATGCTTCTTTGGACATGTTTCTTATAGTAGAGCGGAAAATGGAAAAATCGTGCAAATGATAATACATCATACCCTAGGGGCTACATGTCAAATCTGCCTGATTGGCCATTTGGAAATCCAAGATGGCGGCCATTTTTCAAGATGGCTCTCAAATTGACCTTTCTAAAGATTTTTTTTTTTTTTATAGAAATTGATGTAGTTGGTCAAACTAAATGATCTTAGTGTCAATATGTATGTTTTCAAGCATGCTCAGATGATTTTTTCTATTTCTGATACTCTCAGATATATATTTGTCTTATTTATGACCGGTTTTATGTACTGGTTTTATGTTTTTTCCAACTAGGTGAGTGTAGCATGCAGAGGGTCTCTGCATGTGAGGGAGTGATGTCTGGGATGAAGTTTCAGAAATATTCACCAAACTCAGCCAATGTCCAACAGCAGTTGCTGATGTTGACCTGCAGAAGCTGGAAAGATTTGTTGTCCTCATGTACGACAGATCTAGTGCAGCCACTGGTGTAGATGAGGCAAGACTAAATCTCTTTTCCCGCAACCAGAGACCATATGACTCCATTCCACCAACCCGGGAAGCCCTCAAGGAACATGCAAAGCGGGCCGCCTACCAGGCTGGTATCATCTGGGGCCAGGCAACAATCTCCAATCCAGAAACCAGCAGTCCTGTCAACTGGGGATGGACGCAGAAGGGAGAGGCATGGCAGATACGTTGGACGACTCTTCCCCCGATTGTGACATGCTGTCAGGAGCTGACCAAAAGTTCCTGGAAGAAAGACTGCAACCAGAGATGCAAATGCTTTCGCTCTGGACTTTCCTGCACAGCACTTTGCAGCTGCATATGTGAACAGCAGTAAATGCACAAAGATGTACTGTCAGGAGAAGTCATAGGAACCAGTGCTAATAGTGAGTACTTTGATTTTAGTAAGTTATTTTTTGTTATATTTTTTACTAAAAGTGTTATTTTATGTGGCTAAAAATGTTACAATGGACTTAAACCTAAAAAAAATCATCTGAGCATGCTTGAAAACATACTTATCGACACCAAGATCACTTAGATTGACCAACTACATCAATTTCTATAAGAAAAATCAAATTTTGAAGGTCAATATAGCGGCCATCTTGAAAAATGGCCGCCATCTTAGATTTTCAAATGGCCAATCAGGCAGACTTGACTTGTAAACATTAGAGAATTACCATGCCAGATTTGGTGCTTGTATCACCATTTGCATGATTCTCTTGAAAAATTGCATTTAGCTGCCCCACCTTTAGTTGTTCGTGTATGGTGTAATATTGTCTTCTGTATTCTGGCGTCCATCCTTGTTCTATGATTAATTTGAATAAATTACTGAATTGGGTCTGTAGAATTCTTGACTGATGTGAGTATTGAGAGTGTGGTAATGTACGGTACGGTGAGTGGTCTTGGGTATGTGGTGTTACATTGCTTGGCTCACGTTTTCGTACCATATCTCTATTGTGTTGTCTATTTGGGAAGTGTGATTGTTGTTTAGTTGGGTGATTTGGTGATTGTTTAATTTCCTTTTAGAATTCCTCCCAGTTGGACCGGCTGTAGCCGTATCTCATCCTGGCAGGGATCTGTATTGGCGACGTGGAGAGTGTGGCTACGATACGATAGAGAGATGGTCACTGGTGGTTATTGGGCCCGGTTCCATTAGCAGGTTAAGATGGTGATGCTGGATGTCCGATTTGACGTGCTCTGATGTATGTGGGGAATTCAGGGCCAGTAATGTGTTTAAAATCTTGCCTACGGCGTTGTTATCCTGGTGCCCCATGAGCTGTGTCGTGCATTTAGGTCACCCTGTAATGGGCCGAGTTTCTTTACTGCATATTTTACCATCCAGATATTCTTTTCTGTTATTATTCTTCAAATCTCTATTTATATATATACCTTATATTCTTATTTAGTATTCTTTTCTTAGTTATGTATGTTTTTATATTAAACTTTCATGGTGTATTTATTTAATAATTTCTATGCTGTGTCTTTAGTTCCACATTGTACATACATGTCTTTTCTTTCTTTTCTTATAGTTTCCAAGTCTTTTATTTCTTTTCATATACTGTACCTTATATTTTCTGAATTTATATGTCCTTACCTTTCTGAAGTATTTACTCTGTTTTACTTATATTCTCATACATGGGTCAGTCTGGGGAACCATGTTATTCTCAGTACAACACTTATTCTACAGTACTTACAAGGGTAGCTGCCACCACCCAGACTTTTTATTAGAATATAACACAACTCATGGAAGCTTTTGGGTAATGTGGTAGATGTATAGGCACGTGAGTAAGTATTATTTTCTGGGAACCAATGTTTAGAAGGAATAGAGTGGTGTTACTCGTAGATTACTAATTCAATATTTATTAACACAGTGAGTGAATAAGATGTTACTTAGATTCACTCAGACAAGATTGGACCCTTAGGTCTTACTGTACCAATCAAAGATAGTCCGGCAATCCATCATTAAACAACTATTAAGTTTCTTCAGACAAGACTGGACCCTCAGGTCTTACTGTAACATTGATAAAATAGATCCACAATTACTTATTAATTCATTAAACACTTCAAGTACTTATTATATCATTTAACAACTCCAAGTACCTATTACTTCATTAGACAATTGTTGTATTATTCCTCTGACAAATAAGATTCAGTAATTATTATACACGGTCAGATAACACTGGACCCTCAGGTCTTACTTTTATAAGTAACAAATTACATCTTCAATTCTTGGTTACAACATTTAACAATCATTATATTATTCCATTGCCACTACAGATGATTTTACGACACTTGACAATATCCCAAATCAACTTATAACATCACGTTCTATCGGCATGAACAACGTGGTACTTTTCCTTCAGTTCAGGTACTCAACTCACATAACATATTTCCTGGTACTCTTAATAGTTATGGGTTCACTACTTAACCAGGGATTTCTATATTTATGTTAGTAATCCCTCAATCAAGATACAATAATACTTAGGCCCATGTAACTGTGAGGAGTGCCCCAAGGTATAATGGTGGCTCCATAACAAATGAAGATTGCTGTTAGGGGTCGGTTGTAGACCGACACACGCCAAGGGAGCTGGGGCCTGATTTGCAGGAAACGGACTTCCTAGTTTAATCCTGTCGAATTAATGGCATCGTCCAACCCGGCTACCGACCCATGGTAGCAGATGAGTATTCAGCTCAACACACTGGCCTGGAGATATGTTGAGGAAGAGTCACGTATGGGTAAATGTCTAACTTCAACTATACAAAACATACATCTGGTAACGATACAGATGACACTTACTTGATATTGATCCTTTCACTGGTAAATGACAATTTCACTGTTACAACATGAACACTGATATTCACAAAATTGACTAAGTTAAACTGAAATAATATGGCGGCGTGGAACACTGGTGAACATCCTGGAGATACGTTGAGGAAGAGTCACGAATGCGTGATTCTCCCTCGTGTAGTGGTATATATGTGCGCCCAGGGGGCAACTCGGGCCCCGGCATTCATACCAGAAAGGTTGATTTCACCAACCCCAGACCTTCTCTACCATTTTGGATCACTGTATACTTAGTTATGAACTCTGGTGTTCCTGATCAGGGTAATTTCCTATGTCTATTCGTATAATCTAATCAGAGGTTGAGCTTGCCAGGAAAAAGTGGAATATACACGTTGATAACATCAATTCTGCGAGCTCAGGGCTGTTGCGAACAAGGAACTATTCACGGGGAAACGTTAGATCTTGGAGATTGTACAGGTTGACAGAATAGTTCAGGAGATTAATGACTTTCTTAAATAGACAACTGACAAACTCTAAACTACAACCATCAGATTCTCTGATGTTTGGGCAACAAAATACTTTGACATCAGTAGCAATTGGAAACTCATGGTCATTCTTAGGGACGATACCGCGGGTATCATTTGTACTGGCAGACTCAACACTCACTTACCTAACCAATGTTACTAGCAATAAGGACAGTTAAAGCGTTCAACATCACTCACAAAGGATCTTGTATGCTTTAACTGTAATCAAACATATCTAAGTTGACTCAAAACAAGGGTGTTCTCTCTAACATTCAAATTCATTTTATAGAGAGGTTGGTTTCAGTAAGTTAGAGAAAATGGGATAACGGAGGACTGAGGAGTCCTGAACCGATAAGAAAAAGAACTCTCAGAGGGAGGACTCAAACGAAGGCAGAGTTACATGTTTTGTGGGCTAATGAGCGTAATGTGAATCGTCTGATTTTGGCGTTAACTGACGTGTATGACCGTGGTCATTACAACCCAGAAAATAAGCTGGTATATTTCTTCTCATCAGTTTGAGCATGTCTGCTAGTGAGAATATGGGTCTTCTCGGAGGGAGGTAACAGTTGCCGATTATAATAGGTCCTGTTGGGCAGTTAATTTCGATCGCCAGAAAGTTTTCTTGAGATGAGTCGTGTATCTTGTTTTGTATGTTTCGTTTGATGGCTATGGCAGTTCCATCATGTTGTGTGTCTTGACTGTTATTTTGGTAGACTGTGTAGTTAAATATTTTTATTTTTTCTGAGTTTTTCTTACCATGCGAATTTATGAGGATAATATGTGGCTCTATGTTACAGTATGTGTTATATAGTTCGCTTGCTCTTTGTGTGATCCATGCTAAAACATTATGTTGGATTATTTTAAGTTTGTTTACATGTATTATGAAGGCTGGTGCCTAGAGCTGGTTTGCGCCATTTTTGCTGACCGGTGTTCCCCTGACCCCCTCTTGTCCGTCAGCAGGCCCAGGCGGATCTTTTTATATGTTGACTGATCAACTCTCTCTATTCTGTTGTGTCTTGTGATGATTCTTCCTTTCTTGATTAGTGTTTCAATTTGTGTGTCATCTAGGTTTTTGTCTGAGTATGTGTATTTTATCTTGCCTTGCCTTATTTCTGACAACAATCTTTCTGTTGAGACTATGGGGGGAGCTGTAGTGGATAAAAATCGTAGACCAGTTCCATACCCTAGGTCTTTGTTCTCCGTGGTCTTTCTGTGTGAAGGTGGTGGTGGTGCCATAGTTCCTGCTTGATTCTTTTTTTGGGTACTGAATCTGACGGTTTGTTCTGTTATTGTGGTAGTTTCATCTTCGTTTTCGTCATCCATCGTTTCCTCCTCGCTTGCTGGCTCAGGTTGTATGTCTGAGATAGTCTGTTCTTGAGTCGATGGTTCTTGATTTGCAGTGTTCTCTGGTTTGTATATTAGTTGAAAATTTCGGTAGAAGGCACGTCGTCTGGGAATTCCATGTCTGGCAGATTGTTGTTGGCGGCGAACATGTCCCTTGCTGCCTTGGCAAAAGTTCCAGGTTCTGGCTATATTCATGATGTGGGCGTGGATTATGGAGGTCATTATTTTTATGGAAAGATTATTTCCAAGTTGAAGCAAAATAGGTTGCTTTGCGGGGGGTGGTGTGGCGACTTTTTCGAGGACCATTGTCGTTTTTCTGGTTAATTTTGTCACCGCTGAATATGTCCTGTTTTGCTGTTCCCGTGTCTTCTCCCTCTCCTTCTCCTTCTTTTGGTTAACTATTGCTTTTCGTATGGGGCAGCGAGTAGCCAGTGTCCTGTGATCTCCTTCGCAGTTTAGGCATTTGGGGGTATCTTTGTTTTTACACTCTCTAAAGGTGTGCCCCTTGTTCCTGCATTCTGAGCAGTGCTTGGTGTCCTGGTTAGGGCAGTCTGTAGCCGTGTGTGAATATTGGTAGCAGTTCCAGCATGGAGTAAGGAGGGAAGAATTCCTCCTGCTCTACCTGGCTGCTGCTCACATGGTAGTAGGAGAGACAAAGTCCCTCCTGGATTGCTCTTTGGGCCATGGCTATTTCTGTGAATCTTATTTTGAGCATGGATGGCAGTCTGGGTAGGTTGACCACCTCCTCCACCTTGGCCCATTCGTTTCTGTGTTCTATGTCAGATACCAATTGCTGTTCACTTGCTTCTTCGGTGATCGCTTTATCTAGTCGTTTGACCACAATTGACTTCCTTGCTCGGAGTTGTGGAGGGACTGCAACTTCAAATTTTGCAGACTTGAGCTTTCTTGTGCTCTCGCTCGATAGGAGTAAGTCTACATCATTCTCAGTCAGGCACAGGGCGATGAAGGAGTCCTTGGTCGTGGCGAAGCTGGATATTTTGATGAGTAGGGTTGAACTGGGGAGTCTTGCTAGTTCTGCTTTTCTTTCGTCAGTCACACCCCCTTCATGGGACCGTATCCGTACCCGGTGTGCCCTCATTTCAGAGAGTACGTGATGGACAGGCCACCGTTGCGTGGAGTGAGGTTGGAGACCTACCTATTCCAGGAGAGGAGTTTGTCACAGAAATTACAGCACCCCCCCCCCACCGCCACTTGTCGGTCGAGCGGTCGTAGAGTGATTCCCGCAACTTTGTCCCGGAAGCCTCGTCAGGGGAGCCTACTTCCCTAGTGTTAATGAATGCTCACTTATAGACGTGAGCTAGTGTACCTAATCAGGAGGGGGGTGGGGATTCAGGATTGCGACCCCCTTCCCAGTTGGACCCGCACGATCACGGTTACCTAGGAAGGCTTGGCGGAGGGATGGGTACTGCTCCTGCCCCCTTTCGTGTTCACAAACTCCTGGGAGGGAGGTGAACAGTTACAGGGGGGGACCCAAGGACGAATACACCTTTAGGGTGCAAGTCCCTAGGCCAGAGCGAAAAAGAAGGAAGAACAGAGGAAGAATAGCCACTGGTGTAAGTAACACCGGTGGGATCGCGGTCCAGGTCAGCTACAGGAAGCCGTTACAGAGCACCCAATCTGGCCCGCCTCTGATCAGGAGATACCCCTGATCAGTGGGGAGATACAGAAAAGGCGTTGTCTGGAGCAAGCTTCCCGAGTATTAAAGTGGTGGTGAGTGGCGTCAGGTGACGGTTAGTGAGTCAGCATTTTGAGACAAAGGCTGGCTGGCTGACTGGCTTTGGCAGTGAAGGGTCTGGAGAGAGGTCCTATCACGGCGAAGGCTGGCTGGCGAGTGAGTGAGTGAGTGAATGACCTTCACGGCTGTTCTTGTTGTTGAGATTGTCGGACCGAAGTCCGACACGGGCCTTTGCGCAGGCGGCCCGTTTGGTGGTTCCAGCTGGAGCTCCTGGAGCAGCCAGATCGGATTGGGATTGGAGGTTGTCCTACCTGCAGATTTGGAAGGATACTGCAGGTTGCAAGTGTGAGCGGACCCCCGATCAGTGGACGCTTACCACCAACCCCCACTCTTGGACGTGGTCAGTTTCGAGTGGCGCGCCCCCCGAACTGGGGTCCGCACTTGCTGGGAGAGGATACTTTCTAAGCTATCTGGGTGGTGGGTATCGCGTGATGACCCGGAGAAGGTGGTGAATGTGGTTTGTTTGGGCCTTTCGGGTTAGAGTGGCCGCTGGTGTTGTGTGTGCTTCTTGGAAGTTTTGAGTTCTGTTTCGGAGACTTTGTGTGACTTCGCAGTCGAGGAGATAGTGTTCAAGTGGGTTAGCCGCTGGCTCCTGACAGTGAGTGCATTCCATGACGTCATTTCCGATCATCTGCCAGGAGCACTTGTACCCTAGTCGTAGTCGATGAAGGCTGACTTGGCTTTGTCTTGGTGTTTTCTTGTCCGCAAAAGGTGGTTCCCCTTTTGTAGCTGCCAGGTACCATTTGGCTGATTGGGAACCAGCGTTGAATGCGTGAAGGAAGCGCTTTTTGATGTGGAGCTTGCTAGTCTTTCTGAGGTGACTCTTGATCTGTTGCACGCTTGCTGGAACTTGAATGTGTACGCTACTAGAACGTGTGGCTGCCTTGGCTGCTTCGTCTGCCACGTCCTTTCCACCCGATCCCTACATGACTGGGAATCCAGTGTAAGACGACTGGGCGGTTTTGTCTTTGGAATTCCTGTAGCTGTGCGAGGATCGAGGTTATGATGTGAACGTTGTCTCTTGGTTGACTGTGTTGCAGCGCCTGCATATCCGATTTCGAGTCCGTGTGAATTATGATGGACTTGTTGTGTTGTGTTGCAGCGTGTTGTAGGGCCTTTGAGATTGCTACCAACTCTGTCTGTAGGGTGGAGCAATCATTAGAAAGTCTCCATCGGAGGGTCTGACCTTGGGTGTAGAAGGCCGCTCCGGATGTATGATGTTTTGGGTCCACCGAGCCGTCTGTGAAGTATGATGCTGCATCAGCCGGTGTCTCGGTGGCTATGGCTTCCAGAGTTATTTTTTTGAGGTTCCTTCTTCTGGAGGTTGACTTTGCTATAACCTAGGTCGGTAATTTTGAATGTGGCTGGTGGAGGGCTCCATGGTGGAGGAACTACGTAACCATTGTCTCGTATGTCTTGGGTGTTCTCGACGAGTGTTTCTGCTTGCAGGTGTCGGATGACCTCGCTTGCCTCATGCGACCAGGTGGCCCCTCGTTTTCAGTGGTCGAGGTGGAGGGAGGCACTGATTCGCGTTTTGGCAGCTGTGGGCTTATCTGATCTACAGATTTTGGCGAGGAGACCGGCTGTCACCTGCAGGACTCGTACTGCCAGGGGTGGTAGTTCAGTTTCCATTTGCAAATTGCAAATTCTGGTCCACATGGGTGCTCCGAGCATGGTCCTGAGAGCATTATTTTGGATAACTTCTAGCTTAGCTATCTGGTCTTCTCTCAGTGCAATGAGTGCTGGAGCACTGTAATCTACCAGCGATCTGAGGCGGCCGTGTAGTACGCTTTGAGCACGTGAATGTTTGCTCCTGCGGTTGTGCTGGTGAGCGACTTAATTATATTGTGTCTGCTCTTCATCCTGTGCCTGAGATACTCGAGTTGCGGCTCGAAAGTGAGTTTCTGGTCAAACCAGATTCCAAGACACTGGTGGGTGTTGGTCCAGACTACCGGCGTGTTTTGGATGGAGAGCATCTTGTCTGATGTGTCTGTGCAGATGGCCATCGTTTTCGACTTGGCTGGATTTATCTTGAGCCCAAGTCTGTTGCACTCCTCTTCTATAAGTTGAAGTGCGTGTTGCGTGTTGGCTAGTCTGTTTGATCCTCTTACTATAAGCTGTAAGTCGTCTGCATAGCATAGGAGCTTGGCTATTTGTCTGAAAGGAAGTTTGATAAGATTTTCCATCAGGGCATTGAACAGCATTGGACTGAGGATGCCTCCTTGTGGGGTTCCGTTTTCATGGACCCTGTAGCTTGAGGTTGCTCCCTGAAAGCATACTCTTGCTTCTCTCTGTGTAAGGTAGTTCTGGATCCACCCCAGCAACCTTCCTTTGACGCCTTTTTCAGCGAGCATCGTTATAATAGCCAGTGGATTTGCTAGTTCGAAGGCCTTCTCCAGGTCAAGGAAGACCACCAAAGCTGGTTTGTAGTCCACTGTGCTGAGTATCGCGGCGATGTTGTTGCCTGTGCCGATGTTCTCGGTGTAAGCAAAAATGTGAGGGTGTGGGCTGCCTACTTTCCACTTGAGTCGGTTGAGAGCCATTCTTTCTCCCGTCTTCGCTATGCAGCTGAGAAGGGAGATGGGTCTCGGTTTGTCTGGTTCTCTGGGCTTCGGAATGGGCTGTATATCTGCCTTCTTCCATTCCGGTGAGAGTCTTTGTGCTGTCCACGAAACATTGATGACTTGTAGCAAAGCCTCGTGTCCGGCTTTTCCGGCGTGGGAAAGCATGGAGTAGGTTATCCTGTCGGCCCTTGGTGCTGTGTCCTTGCTTCGTTTTAGTGACTTCTGGAGTTCTTGCTGGTTGAAAGGTCTGTCGGTGTCATCTTCACTGTTGCAGGCCTCTTCGATCATCTGGAGTCTGACCTGTCGCAGACGCCGTTGTGTCTCCTCCGCCTGTCTCGGGAGGTTTTTCGTTGCTGCTCGGTCAGAGAACAATTTTGCAAGTCTCTCGGCTACCTCTTCTGGGTTGGGATGGGTTGATGGTGGTGGTGTTGCCTTCCCAGATGCCATTCGGATCTGGGCCCACATTTTGCCAAGGGAGGTGTGCTCGTTCAGTTCGGAGCACCACTTGAGCCAGCTTACGTTTTTTATCTCTTCCTTCTCTTCCCTGGTATCCTTAACTATGACTTGCAGGAGATGTCTGTTTGTTTCCGTGGGATGTCTCCTGTAGTTTCTTCGGGCCATGTTCACTCTGTGGTTGAGTTCTTTCACCCTGGGACAGTAGTACCAGTAATCATTGTACTGTCTTGATGTGGGTTTTGTTTTTGGGATAGCCTCTTCTGCCGCTTGGTGAAACGCCTCGACCAATTGTTGGTGGAGGGTTGTCTCGTCCACGGGTGCTGCGCCGGCCGGCTGTGATTTTTCGCGCCACTTAGCCAGGTGTTTCTTAAAGAGTCCCCAGTCTGCCTTTTGGGTATTGTATCTCCATCTCGGGGGGGTGGAGTGGGGAGTTTGTTCACCTTCAGCGTTGTTAGGGTGGCGAAGTGGTCGCTGGTCAGCGTGGGGTGTAGCTGCCAGGAGGCCGAAGGCTGTAGTGCACTGGAGACGAAGGTTAGATCTAGCCTTCCTCCCCTAGTGTGGGTGGGCTCTCCGGTGTTCAGGAGGCAGATCTCGGGTGTATCTTGAAAGGTGGTGTATAGGTGTAGGCCGTCTTCATTTGTGGGGCTTACCGAGCTTAGGAAGGGATGATGTGCGTTGAAATCCCCTCCTATGAGTGTGGCGTGGTCAGCGGCCGAAGCAAATAATTGAGTCACCTCCAGTGAGCCCCTTGGGTTCTTGTAGATGTTGTGAACAGTTAATTCCCGTTCTTGGAGGGTTACTTTGACGGCCTGTGTCTCGATGTTTTCCCCACATGGAAATTGCTGCGTGACCTCGGAGGAGGGTATGCTTGACTTGACCAGGATCATACATCCTCTTGTTGACGCCTGCGTGAAATGCCTCCTGTATGTCTTGTAACCACTGAATTTGAAACAGTGGTGTTCTTGTAGAAGTGTTTCTTGTAGCAGTATGATGTCAAGCTTGTCCTTGGCTGCTGCTTCTTGTAGGAGGTGTTTCTTGTTTTTGATTCCCTGAGCATTCCATGTTAGGATGTTCAGGGTGCTGATGTTTTCCACCACTGTTTCATCGGGGACATCTGGTGGTCCTCGATGGAGATGTCCAAGTTCGATTCCAACTGGATCAGGTTCATATCTTCGTGTTCTGTGGTTTTTGCCTTCTGGGCCGTGGTTCGGTTCAGGGGAGTTGAAACGACCAATTTCTTTCTGGGAGCTGTCGGTATCTTGGGTTCTCTGGTGGCCTTCTTCGGTGTAGAGTGTACCTCGGCTGTCACTCGTGTGAGGACCGGCGTGGCTTCCTCCACTGAGGTGGCTGGAGCTGTGGCAACTTGCCCGAGGACGCTCCCCATGAGTATTTGGAGCTGTGTGGGTTGGATCTTGTGGCCCAGTAGTCCGGCTAGGCCCTCCGCGAAGTTTGTCAATACCTTGGCTAGGTCTGATACGTGTATCATTCCTTCTGGTGCCTTGGTGTGTGCTTCTTTTGTCTTTTTCGTGGTTGTCGTTGTCTGCTGCTTGGGTGGCTGAGGTGTGGCCGTAGTGAGACCAGGAAACTGGGCTGCACTTTGGGTGTTGACCGGCTGAGGAGGTTGGCTTTGTTGTCTTGGCCTTTGGGTTCCCCACACGAAGGTACTTGGTGGGGCTGGTGTGCAGGCGGTGGGGGCCGGTCTTGCAGCTGGCCGGTTTGCCTGGACCCTCCTTGTCCTCTCGGAGCATCCAGGGTTCCAGGCGTGGTGTTTGCCCCCGCAGTTGGCACACTTGGGGGCAATTTTTTCTCCATTTTTCAGCTTGGTGAGGCAGGAGTGTGTGCCGTGCTTCTGTGCGCAGACTGCGCAGATTTCCTTGTACGTGCACCTTGTCTGATGGTGCCCGTATTTCTGGCATCTGAAGCACCGCAGGGGCTCTGGGACGAAGGGCCTCACTTCGTAGATCCCCCAGTTTTTGAGGTCTATGGTGCTGGGGGGTGAACCGTAGTGCGTTATGAGCACTTGTCTTGTGGTGGCTGTCTTGTCGGACAGGGGAGAGCATCTCTCGGCTTTTAAGATCTTCGGGTGGTTCTCCAGGGGTTCGAGGGGTAGTTCCTTTGGGTACCGGAGGACTACCGACTTCATCAGTTTCTGGGCGGGGTCTAGCTTGGTTGATGCAACGGTGGTGGTGTTTTGCAGGTAAGTGTCGAGGGTGGTGGCGGAGTCCTTGTCTTTCGGGTGAATAATCATCTCCCCTTTTAGGTTGGGCCGCACTGAGAACTTGGCCAGTGGATTTTGCTTTTCTATCTCTGTGATGGCGGCATATGTCGTTTTTGTGTCCGTTTTCGTGATCCGGAATTTTGGCAGTGTCGTTGGAGGTGAGCTGGTGGTGGTGATGGGTGCCTTTTGGGCTGCTTGACGGCATTCGTTTCCCGAAGAGGTACGTCGGCGTTTTTCATTTTCTACCTTCGTCCAGTTGTCGTCCTCAGTGGCGGTAGCAGTGGTGGTGGAGTTGTTGGAGGTGGTGGCAGTGTTCCTGCTTTTCAGGGCTTCATTGAAGGCGTGTAACTGGTCCGCTTTCTCTGTGCGGAGCTTGTCGTAGTTCGGGTCGTCAGGTTGGCGGTTCAGGCGGGGGTCGCGGATAGGAGGGCGTACGCGCTCCATAACCGGTGTGTTTTTTTGTTTTTTTTTTGTTTTTTTTAAATCCTACCTATTCCGGTTGAGTAAGTAGCAGAGGAATTTCAGCACTCCCCACTGGCTGGTGGTCGTAGAGTGGTTCCTGAGCTTCTCTCCCGGATCCCCGTTGGGGAAGCCTACTTCCTAGTGTATGTGACTGCTCACTTATAGACGTGAGCTAAGTGTGCCTATTTGGGAAGGATAAGGATTGCTACCCTCTTTCCAGGTGGAACCGCACGATCACGGTTTTCCTGGAAAGACTCGGCTGGGATGGGTTTTGCTCCAACCCCCTTTCGTGTTCACAATCTCCTGGGAGGGAGGTGAACAGTTACAGGGGGGACCGCAGGACGAATACACTTTTTGAGGGTGCAGGTCCCTAGGCCAGAGCGAAAAAGGAAAAATAGCAGTAGAAGGAAAAGAGCTCAAACCACGTCGGGAATATCGCGCTATAGCTGCTCTCCAGCTGGAGTGTGGGTCACTCACACCACCGGTGGGGAGGGCAAGCTAATGCTCGATAAACCGAAAACGCTCGTGAGTTGTTGTTGACGATGTCAGTGGTGGATGGTCCGGTCCGGGAAGATGGCCAAACAATGGCAGCAGAGAGAGGGCGGTCTTCACAGTTCCGGTTCCAGCAGGAGGTCTTGTTAGTTCAGGGATAATAAGCATTGCATTGACTGGGATAAAGCCTCCTCAATATTACCTTGTAATTCAATTGACAGTTGGAACATTATAGAATCTAGTCTTATTAAACATACCAAAGCAGTCAACATGAATTTGAGTAATGGCATGTACAAACTGGACAATTTTGTATGTAACCAGGTGAGAAGGTTGGGTCACCTTACCCTCTGACCTGACTACCGACCGTTGCGGTGCTTTTTAAAGATTAGTAGGGTCATTACCTAATACCTGACCATTGTGGACCTGATCTCACCCTCCTCTGTATATATACACCTTGTTTTGTACTTCTCCTTAGTCTGAACTCACCCTTGACGATGTGAATTACACGAAAGCGCTTGGGAACTTCGTGTTTTCTTCCTTCCTTGTGGTTATCAGCATATATATATATATATATATATATATATATATATATATATATATATATATATATATATATATATATATTATATGTACAATGCAGTGCTAGGGAGTTGCTGTGTGGTGAGGAGCTTGTTGAGAGGAGGTCTTGTCTGTTTGAGAGCGTTCAGTAGAATAATCTTCGGTCGGTCGGTGATACGGAGAGAAGAGAGCATTAGCTCTGAGGGTGCAAGAAGGGTACAGAACACGGTAAAGTTCAGAAGTGGGAAATAGAGGAGGAGGTTATCAGCAGGTGGGCTATCCACCTTGCGGAGACGGGGTTTTTTGTCTTCCGTCAACAGTGCTGCATTAAAGGACTCATGCGGTTAGGGAAGGCCTGTCTCAGCCAAGCTAAGCTAAGTTGTTCTATTTGATGTTTCCTTGGGGCATATTATGATAGGGGGGGGGGTCCCTCCAGGTCCTTGTGGCACTGGAGGGATGATCCCCATCTTTTTCGTTTTTCGTTTTTTATTGTGGGTGTTTGTGAACTATTTAGGTCTTTGTTTATTTGTGGGGTCCCTCCAGGTCCTTGTGTGACTGGAGAGTTGAGCCCATCTTTTGGTTCTTTTTTAGTGTGTATATAGAGGCTCTGGTTCTTCGTTATCATTTTTCCTGCTTCTAGACCACCATCTGTGCGATGTGTTGTTGTTTTCCTCAATTAGTTGGTTTAGTATGGGATCCTGTTCTTGCTGGATTTTTTCCCATATTGCATTTGCTTGGGTGTGTATTCTGGTGTTGAGTGGGTCTATGCCGTGTTCTGTGTGTATGTCTTGTGCTGTTTGTGTGTATGGTGGTTGGTGTTTTGCCGCTCTTCTGGGGGCTATATTTTGCACTGCTTGAAATTTAAGTTGATTTGTTGTTGCGATTGTGTTCAGAGGTATCGGAGGGTATTCTAAGTGTGGTCTGATCAGTGCTTTGTATAGGTGCAATTGCGTGTTGGTATTTAATTGGCGGAAACTTCTGAGCTTTGTAAGTTGTGATTTTGCCATAGCTATTCTTTCATTGATGTGGGGGATTATTACGTTTCTGATTATCTTGAGTCCTAATATTTTTCCGTTGGCAGCATATGGTATTTGTTGGTTGTTGACAATAATAGGGTAGGGGTTTGTTTTTGCGATGTGAATTATTTTGAGTTTTTGGACATTGGTTTTTATCTTCCATTTTCGTTCATAGTTATTTATTATCTCTATTTCTCTGCTTGTTCTAATGGCCATCATTTGTTTGGATTTTCCTGGGTACCTGACTATCTGTGTGACATCATCTGCGTATGCTATATATTCTGATTGCCGTGGTTGCGGCATGTCTGCCGTATATACAGTGTATAACGTTGGTGATATATTGCTGCCTTGGGGAACTCCGCTATAAAGGTTGAAGGTTTGTCCTAGATGGTTGTCAATGATTAGTTTGGCCTTTCTGTTATCTAAGAAATTACATAGTAGTGCTGTGATGTTGGTAGGCATGTCCAATTTGATTATTTTATACTTCATTCCTTCATGCCAGACTTTATCAAATGCTTTTGAAACATCTCTTAGAATTATATTACATTGTTCTTTGTTACTTGCAGCATTTGCGATTGATTCGTATATTAGTGCTATTGCTGTATTGGTTCCTCGGTTTTTTCGAAAGCCGTGCTGTCTCGGGTTATATTTGTTTTCTTGGTCTAGAAAATTTCTGAGTCTATGGTTCATTATTTTTTCCAATATTTTACCGGGTGTTTCCAGTAATGAGATGGGTCTGTAGGTTTCTGCTTGAGTGTGGTTCTTTCCTGCTTTCGGGATGAGTCTGATTTTGGCTAAATTAAATTTGGTGGGGAAAAAGCCAGTTACAAGTGAGGCATTGTATATATTTTTGAGCTGTTCGATCATAGTCTGAGGAATGTTTTGTAATACGATTTTATTAATTTGGCTTATGCCAGGTGCTGTATTCTTGAAACTTGCTATTGCTTTTACAATATCATTTTGAGTTAGAGGAGCAATTATTGGGTTGTTGATGTTTAAAGAGTTGAGGTTAATTTTTACGGTGGGTTTCCATTTCTCTGTGTTCTGGTTCAAATATGTTCTTGTTGCCTGATCTGTTTCTTGGCAAAAGCTTCTATTATCTTCGTCGTTGATTGTGAATATGTTTTTCCAGAATTCTCTAAATATTGGTTCTTTTTCGTGTGGTTCTGTTGCTTTTCTACCGTTTTTGTCCTTAATATAACTCGTTTCTACCGAATTAGTTCCCATTAGGTTTTTAATTTTTTTCCAGAATGCTTTTGGGTTTCTGTGATCTGCTTGTGTGTCCTGAATCAGCTTGTTCCATGTTTCATTGTGTTTGTTCTTACTTATTTCTTTCAGTTCTTCTTTTATATTCCTGTATAATATTCTGATGTCATTGTTCCACCCGTGTGTTTTGGTGTATTCATATAGATTGGTGAATCTGGTTTGGATCATTTTCTCTTCATGTGTTAATTGTGCATGTGGTAATGTACGGTATGTTGTTTTTGGGATATTGTTTTGCATTGCTGTTGTTACTTCATTGCACCATTTGTCCAGCGATTTGTCGATCTCAGTTGTGTCTTTATTGTGTAGGAGTGTTGGTTCGTTTTTGCTGAGATCCAATTTAAATTTTTCCCAATTTGCTCTATTAAGTGAAAATCTTGGGATTGATGGAATTTGTATCGGAGATGTGGATAAAGTTGCTATTATGGGTAAATGATCACTGGTTGTTGTGGGTCCAGCTTTTAGATGTACATTTAGATGGTGATGCCTATTGGTTAAAACAATGTCAGGTTTCCCAGTGTTACCGGCTGATACGTAAGTTGCGAAGTCGGGCCCAAGGTGAGTTATTGTCCCGTGTTCGATGAGAGCATGTAGAATTTTTCCTCCTGGGTTTCTGATATTATTTCCTAAGGTTGTGTGTTTTGCATTGAGGTCTCCTATAAAGTATGCTGGATTGTTTTGCCTCATTAGTTTTAAAATATCACCTGTAGGGAATATTGGCCTTCTGAATGTTAAATAAGACGTTCCGATTAATATTGGGCCTCTGGTTGTGTTTACTTCGGCTGCAAGAAAGTTGCTATGAAAGTTGTCTATGATTTTATACTGTATGTTGCGTTTTATAGCTATTGCTATGCCGTCGTGTGGTTCATCGTGTATGTTCATTTGATGTACATGGTAGTTAAAGATCTTGATTTTGTCACCTTTTTTCCGACCATGTGCGTTGATAAGAATAATGTCTGGGTCTATTGTGCTGTATATGTTGGTGAGTTCTGATTTCCTCGTCAGATTCCAGGCAAGGACGTTGTGCTGGATTATCTTTAATAATTTATTTTGTGTAATCGTGGATCCCGAGAACTTGGTGTAGGGTGTTTGCTGGCTCGTGCATCTCCTGGTGAGTGTCTACTCCTTTCCTCCTTCAGTCCCGTTCTGATTTTCTTAAACTTGGTTACATCCACTCTTTCGATTCTATTATATTTGGTATTTAAAAGTCCTGCAGTTATCAATTGGTCTATATAGGTTTCTTCTACCCTATCGTCTTCGTAGGTGAATTTTACAGTGCCTTCCTTGATTTCCTGCAGAAGTCTGTCATTTGATATTGTAGGTGGTGTGTTGACTGAGTAAAAGCGGATGCCGATCTCATTGCCTAGGTCTGCTGGCTGCACATCGCTTGGTGAAGATGGGGGGCACGATGGCCAGAGTGGAATTCTTTTCTTAATTTTGCTTTGGTTGGATCAACTTTTGCAGATTGTGATTTCTCTGTTTGCTGAGTGGTGGAGTCTGATGATTTGCGGTGTGGTGTGACTTCTTGGGTGATAGGGTCTGTTTCCATGACGGTTTCTTCTGTGAATAGTTTGGTTTTGTGCTCCTGTGGTTTCGTTGCTCCCAGGCTACTCTCGGT
>NW_024751451.1:0-8736 GCF_018991925.1 Homarus americanus
TGCAACCAATTGTGTTGTTGGGGAGTTCTTGATTAACATTTGTTTAACAGTGCATGAGTTTTTAAATGCCACATTGACGTTCCAGGTTTTTAGTTGTGAAGGAATGTGTGAGAAATTTTTGTGAAATGGTAATATTAAGATATTCTTATGGTCATGGGTGGGCTTGGGATCAATTCTATAAAAAGTTTTCTTAGTAATGTTTAGGCATTTGTCTATGAAAGATCTAGGGTATTTAAGGTTTGAGCCAATATTATATATATATTTGTATTCCTCATCGATGAATTCCGGACTGCAAATTCTCAAGGCACGTAAAAACATTGTTGAAAATACTGACTGTTTGACTTTATTATGGTGAGCAGAATAATAATGAATGTATGAACACACATTAGTTGGTTTTCTATAAATACTGAACTTAAAAGTGTTACCTATTCTGTGTATCAGACAGTCTAGGAATGGCAATTTACAGTCTTGCTCTAATTCCACAGTGAATTTGATCGAGGGGGCTAAGTTGTTAAGTTGTGGCAGGAAAGCTTTTAGGTCCTCATTACATGGCCAGAGACATAATACATCATCAACATATCTAAACCAGACTGCTGAGGGTGGTAAAATATTACTTAATAGTTTCTTTTCAAAGAATTCCATATATAGGTTGCTTAATACAGGTGAGAGTGGATTACCAATTGCCATACCAAATTTTTGAGCATAATATTCCCCATTGAATTCGAATTTGCAATCCTTAATACATAGTTTGATGAGTTCGATGAAGTCGTCTTTCGAGACGGGCAGTGAAATGTCATCCAGGGAATCTATGAGGAACTCTAGTAAATCATCAACTGGGACCTTTGTAAAGAGGGATGTTACATCAAAGCTGACCAGTTTAAGAACATAAGAACATAAGAACATAAGAACATAAGAAAGTGGGATACTGCAGGAGGCCGACTGGCCCATACAGGGCAGATCCCTTTCACACCCATCCCAGCACTTCCATGTGCCTATCCAACTTCGTCTTGAAGCCTATTCCACATATCCACAACTCTATTACCAAACCAGTGCTTGCCAATTGAAAAAAAAAATGATGAGTTGATGATTTAACCTGACTGTGTACCGTACCTGGCCAGGTGGGTGACGGCGGCTCACTAAGTCAAAATGTATGAGGTATTTCCCCGTCCTACACCGAGCTGCCTTAACTCTACGCTGGTGAAAAATTTGGCGCTTTGAATTATGCAAACCAGAGGTCAAATATTGGCTCAGCTGCTCCGATTCTGCGACATTTCCTCTGATTTATGGAACATTATTGACCATTTCATGCCCTCCCCCCCCCCTCCTGCTGCTGCTCTCAATTTACGAAGAGGAGATTCTAATTTCTTCACTTTGTATTTTTTTTTCATCTATTTACCTTTACTTTTTGTACCTTGATCCGTTTATTGTCTCTTGAATATAAAACACTTAACGTTTCTTATTCATTTCACATTCTGCGTTTTATATTTTGTTCACAATGTTTATATTTTCTCTTCTAATCAGTGTTTGTATCTTTTTCTGACCTTGGTGTTCATTCCTGCTCTTTTTCTGACCTTGGTGTTCATTCCTGCTCTTTTTCTGACCTTGGTGTTCATTCCTGCTCTTTTTCTGACCTTGGTGTTCATTCCTGCTCTTTTTCTGACCTTGGTGTTCATTCTTGCTCTTTTTCTGACCTTGGTGTTCATTCCTGTTCTTTTTCTGACCTTGGTGTTCATTCCTGTTCTTTTTCTGACCTTGGTGTTCATTCCTGCTCTTTTTCTGACCTTGGTGTTCATTCCTGTTCTTTTTCTGACCTTGGTGTTCATTCCTGCTCTTTTTCTGACCTTGGTGTTCATTCCTGCTCTTTTTCTGACCTTGGTGTTCATTCCTGCTCTTTTCTGACCTGGTGTTCATTCCTGCTCTTTTTCTGACCCAGGTGTTCATTCCTGCTCTTTTTCTGACCCTGGTGTTCATTCCTGCTCTTTTTCTGACCCTGGTGTTCATTCCTGCTCTTTTTCTGACCCTGGTGTTCATTCCTGCTCTTTTTCTGACCTTGGTGTTCATTCCTGCTCATTTTCTTATATTGTTTGTTATATTTTTCGTCTCTAATTTCGTTATATTATTTTAGTATTGGTTGGGTTTTTGATGTTGTGTTGGTGTTCTTCTTATTCGCTCTCTCTCTTACCTTTTTCTCCATCTTTTCCTCCCCCTCCTGTTTATCATCCTCCTCCTCTTCCTCCCCTATACCCTCAGTCAGTACTCTCGCCACCAGAGAGGACTATGACGGCATCCCAATGTAAACAAACCTTCTCTCGCGTCTATAACATGGGGAAGGGCACATCAGCACCATAAAATCAACCCTATTGCACCATATTGCACCATATTGCACCATAATTTAAGAGCCAATAATGGTGGGTAGACAGGTAGGTGCTGATAATGTCTACTAACGCTCGGATTTATGGTATAGCGGTGAAATTTTTTGTTGGTGCTTAATGGTGTGGTTGAGGAATTGTCTCTCATCTAGAGTCTATTAACCGTCTCTCTCTCTCTCTCTCTCTCTCATTAAGTAGCTCAATATGTCATATTTTCACTTGGCTCGTTCACCACATACGCATTGTATTAAATTCATTCAATGTCATCTTCTTTGACTAAATGGAACAAAGTGCCAGCAACACCATTTTCGCTCTCGTAATGGCATTTTCCGGCACATCGTAGTACAAGCTGCTCGTAATTGATTTTTTCAGTTAGTGAAGCAAAATTCGTCGAAAAAACGCAGGGGCGATACATTACTCTCGTCCGGCATGACATACAAACACTTTTTGTTATATATATATATGCTGATAACCACAAGGAAAGAAGAAAACACGAAGTTCCCAAGCGCTTTCGTGTAATTCACATCTTCAGGGGTGAGTACAGACTAGTCTGTACTCACCCCTGAAGATGTGAATTACACCAAAGCGCTTGGGAACTTCGTGTTCTCTTCTTTCCTTGTGGTTATCGGCATATACCTAGATCACGCGCACCTACAGTGATTTACATGTCACTAAAGCAGATAAAGCCAACACAGTAGTGATTTTAAACAAAGATGACTATATCTCTAAAATGAATGACCTTTTATGTGATACTACAACATATTCTAAACTCATAAATAATCCTCTCAACACTGTCAACACCCAGTTCAACAAAAAACTGAAGTCCCTATTGAGAGGCAAAGCTACTCTCATTAAACATCTTACTTCAACGTCCCCTCCACTGCCATACATGTACGGTGTAATCAAGACCCACAAGCCCAATAACCCAGCAAGACCCATCATCAGCTCAGTTGGGTCAATCTCGTATAAACTATCTAAATGGTTAGTTTCTTTACTAAATCCCCTAGTTGGCAACATTTCTAACTCCAATATCAAGAATAATATGGATCTGGTTGATAAACTCAATAACTTACACATTAATCATGATTTTAAACTGGTCAGCTTTGATGTAACATCCCTCTTTACAAAGGTCCCAGTTGATGATTTACTAGAGTTCCTCATAGATTCCCTGGATGACATTTCACTGCCCGTCTCGAAAGACGACTTCATCGAACTCATCAAACTATGTATTAAGGATTGCAAATTCGAAATCAATGGGGAATATTATGCTCAAAAATTTGGTATGGCAATGGGTAATCCACTCTCACCTGTATTAAGCAACCTATATATGGAATTCTTTGAAAAGAAACTATTAAGTAATATTTTACCACCCTCAGCAATCTGGTTTAGATATGTTGATGATGTATTATGTCTCTGGCCATGTAATGAGGACCTAAAAGCTTTCCTGCCACAACTTAACAACTTAGCCCCCTCGATCAAATTCACTGTGGAATTAGAGCAAGACTGTAAATTGCCATTCCTAGACTGTCTGATACACAGAATAGGTAACACTTTTAAGTTCAGTATTTATAGAAAACCAACTAATGTGTGTTCATACATTCATTATTATTCTGCCCACCATAATAAAGTCAAACAGTCAGTATTTTCAACAATGTTTTTACGTGCCTTGAGAATTTGCAGTCCGGAATTCATCGATGAGGAATACAAATATATATATAATATTGGCTCAAACCTTAAATACCCTAGATCTTTCATAGACAAATGCCTAAACATTACTAAGAAAACTTTTTATAGAACTGATCCCAAGCCCACCCATGACCATAAGAATATCTTAATATTACCATTTCACAAAAATTTCTCACACATTCCTGCACAACTAAAAACCTGGAACGTCAATGTGGCATTTAAAAACTCATGCACTGTTAAACAAATGTTAATCAAGAACTCCCCCAACAACACAATTGGTTACATTTATAAAGTTCCTTGCAAGGAATGTAATATGTTTTACTTAGGCCAGACAGGTAAAGATCTTGCAACTAGAATTAAACAACACAAATACAGTGTTAGGACAGGCCAGGAATCCAATGCTCTGTTTGTTCATTTGAGGGATAACAAGCATTGCATCGACTGGGATAATGCCTCCTCAATATTACCATGTAATTCAATTGATAGTAGGAACATCATAGAATCTAGTCTTATTAAACATACCGAAGCATTCAACATGAATTTGAGTAACGGCATGTACAAGCTGGACAATTTTGTAATTAAGAAGATTTGTGACCAGGTGAGAAGGCCGGGTCACCTGACCATCTGACCTGACCACCAACCGTTGTGTGCTATTTAAAGATTAGTAGGGTCATTACCTAATACCTGACCATTGTGGACCTGGTCTCACCCTTCTCTGTATATATACACCTTGATTTGTATTTCTCTCTCTAGTCTGTACTCACCCCTGAAGATGTGATTTACACCAAAGCGCTTGGGAACTTCGTGTTTTCTTCTTTCCTTGTGGTTATCAGCATATACCTAGATCACGCGCACCTACAGTGATTTACTTGTGTATATATATATATATATATATATATATATATATATATATATATATATATATATATATATATATATATATATATATATATATATATATATATATATATATATATATATATATATATATATATATATATATATATATATTTATATTATTTCCTGTAGTAGTTTGAAAGTTCCTGATATTAGTAAAACTATTTCATTCAAAAACCTTGTACGAGCAATAGGTAACTGAGACGGCTATGGTGTTGATGAACGCCGATGAGACTACCTCCTTTGTACTCATTATTATCGGTGGGAAAACAAGGGTAAAGAAATTCATATAGCGTCTAGTCGTCCAGTATTCCAAATGCCTTTCACTTAACTTACGATAATGGCCTCCCTGGGGTCCAAATAGTGATGCGTCCTAACCATGATGGTCAGCCAGCTCTCTCTCATCTCTGTGTAGTCTTGGAGAGGATTGCACTACCTCCGGCCACCTGCTACTTACCAGGAATGGGACGCTTGTCACTGTGTTAATACCAGGGGCAAATCCCGGGACTTGTAATTTGCTACAATTGTTGGGGTTTGTGGTCACATTTGCAAATACTGTATTCAGCAGGCGAGGTGTGGACGTTGTTGAGGGGGGCGTGACTCTGTACTGTACTGTACTGTACTGTACCGTACATGGCCTCCCACAGTGACCTCGACTGGTTACGGTAAGTGGGGAGCAACTCAACGATAGGGAGGCGGCAGTAGAGACCCACAAACACGCCCCGAACACAGTACTGTATAGTCTCCGAGGTGTCAAGGGGATGGTGTTACCGTCTGGCATTATAGATATGATAATCCCGAGGCGCTCTCAGCCCACCCAGCTGTAATTGGGGAAGTGAAGGCGGTTGAGTGCAGTCTTGGCTACTCGGCCTCCTTTACTTTCCGAAGACATGCTATGTAGTGTGCCGTATCCACACTGTCCCTAACTGGCAGCCATGTCTATGGGACTCGCTATCACTTTTTCACAATTGAGGAACTACTCGAACACCTTCAGACAATCGCTCTTCTTGGGCAAAGGGTGGTCAGGCAGGAGCCCGACAGCTGCCACAGATCGCTGGACTTTAATGTAGCACAAAATGTCCGACACAGCTTACACGAAACAGATGACGATCCAAACATTTTCAGTTCGTAATTCGCTAATCCGTGGCCAACTGAGCTATAGCGTGAAGTGCTCTTAAAACTCCACATACCTGCCGCCTCGCATGCTGTAAAAACATACAATGCTCCGGAAAACGCACCAAATATTTTGTAAACGACTCTAAAGTATTTTAACGAGGGTTTTACATCATCAGTAAACAGAAAGGTATTAAACCTTCAGCAAACATTGTATATGCATACTGCATGAAATATGACCTATAATGTTGTTAACACTGAACAAACTGAAAAAGACTTAAAAGAATAATATTTCTTTTTGCAACCGACCTTTTTACACATCACTTTAGCTCGTGTTGTTATACAATACTGTTGTTAGGGTAATGTTTTAATATTTGCAAGACGAATGTGAATTTGTTGCCATCCGGTATAACTTACTGTACACTCCCATACTTAGTGTACATTATGTAAGAGAAAATAAACAGTTATAAACAGTAAGATAAACAATAAAAGTAAAAGTAAATTGTCCTTTTACAGATAAAGTTTACTGCAACACGAGGCAACTTCACTCAGCTGATCATACGCTGGTGGACGGTGAGGCGAAGGAGTTCTTCTCTGGCTGGTTCACACGGGGATGATGATTACTGCCTTCCTGTGTATCGTCTGCTCTGCCTCCTCCTTATTTCCACTTTCACGGGTATTGTTTTTTCTTTCTGTTTTCGATTTTGTTTTATTATTTGTATTTTTAACTAAATATTTTCCAGATATTTTGGTTATCTAATACTTTCAAATATGTGAAATTTGGATATATGAGATAGCGCTGAGACAAGGGCGTTAAGGCCGATGTAACCCGTATATAGGGTCACAGTTAGCCATGACTAGTTCTCCATAATGCCCACACACCCATAGTACCCACACACTATCCACACACTACCCACACACTCACACAAGGAGATACAGTGAAATAAACTGCTGTACCTAAATATTATGTAACTCAAAATATATTCCCAAAACAGCACGTTTACAGTTGAAAATAATAAAAGCATAAATAATACAAACAAAATCAATTAATATGTTTTTTATTATTTTTAAATATCAGAAATGTTGGGTCAACGCTTCTTGTTGTTCTTTGTCTTTTTCCCAGTGAAGATGTAGTCTCCCCATGGCAGGTACTGGTCCTTTTGTACATGGCAGAAAGTGGTAGTTTCCTTCTTCTTGTTGTTTTGAGGTTTAGTGTGCTTTGTGGTCTGCAGTTTGTTAGATCGGGGGCCCTTCTCCTTCACCTGGCAAGGCTTCACCTCAACCTTTGAAACTTTTGTTACAGTGCGTCGGAACACCATTGTGATTTACTGACACTAACAGCTCTCTCACTGAGGTCAAATCAAAATTTGACCATACAGAAAGAATTACGGTTTAATTAGGTTGGAATTTAAAGAAATTGACAACAAAATGAAGCTCTGTTTATCACTATAGTGTTGAGGACTGGTGTTTGTAGAGATGATGGATGGTGTTATAATATGTAGTGATGATGGATGGTGTTATATGTAGTGATGAAGGATGGCGTTATATGTAGTAATGATGGATGGTGTTATATGTAGTGATGATAGGAGGGTAATATATGTAGTGATGATGGATGGTTGTTATATATAGTGATGATGCATGATGATATATGTAGTGATGATGGTTGGTGTTATATGTAGTGATGCTGGATGGTGTTATATGTAGTGATGATGGATAGAGTTATATGTGGTGATGATGGATGATGTTATATGTAGTGATGATGGGTGGTGTTATATGTAGTGATGTTGGATGGTGTTATATGTAGTGATGATGGATGATATTATATGTAGTGATGATAGGATGGTTCAATATGTAGTGATGGATGGTGTTATATGTAGTGATGATGGATGATGTTATATGTAGTGATGTTATATGTAGTGATGATAGGATGGTTTTATATGTAGTGATGATGGATGGTGTTATATGTAGTGATGCTGGATGGTGTTATATGTAGTGATGATAGATAGAGTTATATGTAGTGATGATGGATGATGTTATATGTAGTGATGATGGGTGGTGTTATATGTAGTGATGGATGGTGTTATATGTAGTGATGATGGATGATGTTATATGTAGTGATGATAGGATGGTTTTATATGTAGTGATGATGGATGGTGTTATATGTAGTGATGATGCATGATGTTATATGTAGTGATGATGGGTGATGTTATATGTAGTGATGCTGGATGGTGTCATATGTAGTGATGATGGATGGAGTTATATGTAGTGATGATGGATGATGTTATATGTAGTGATGATGGTTGGTGTTATATGTAGTGATGTTGGATAGTGTTATATGTCGTGATGGATGGTTCTATATGTAGTGATGGTGGATGGTGTTATATGTAGTGATGATGGATCGTGTTATATGTAGTGATGATGGATAGTGTTATATGTAGTGATGATGATGGATGGTGTTATAAGTAGTGATGATGGATGTTGTAATATGTAGTGATGAAGGATGGTGTTAGTGAAGATTGTGAAGTGAGATGTAGTGAAGATTGTGAAGTGAGGTGTAGTGAAGATTGTGAAGTGAGATGTAGTGAAGATTGTGAAGTGGGATGTAGTGAAGATTGTGAAGTGAGATGTAGTGAAGATTGTGAAGTGAGATGTAGTGAAGATTGTGAAGTGA
>NW_024751452.1:0-27716 GCF_018991925.1 Homarus americanus
CCCCAGTGAAAACGTCCCCCGTTTTCTCTGTTTCCTTGTTGACGTCATCGAGAGGCCGTCTTTGTCTGAAGGGAACTTTGAATCTATTCCGCGGGTTTCGTAGCAAGACGCTGTATGTTGGGACCTGTTTCCATCCAACCCTTTGTAATCAATTTAATTCTTGCTTTTGATAGCTCAATCAGAGCATTGTTTGTGAAGATAATAGTAGGGAATGAAACTGAGTTCGTAGTCTCAGTTTCAACGTCAGAGTGTACAGTACAGTAATTCATCGAAATAGAAGTAGGTGGAATCCCTGACCTAGTTTGAGTGAGGGTGCCGCGGGCATTTCAACCATTAGAAAGTGCTCGGCCCTTCACCCATACAGGTAGGTCATTCCACTCCGTGTTGTAATTTGCCCTTCTTTAAGTGATTTGACCCAATTAATAGTTGGTTGTGCAAGTGTTACAGTAACGTAGTTGATACGCTTTGAGTGAAGTAATGTTTACGTCTTTAACGTCCCCTGAAACGTGATGTCGTTGTCACAGTTAGTAAGTGCTCGGCCCTTCACCCATACAGGTCCCTAATGCAGCCTAGGCCGTGTCTGTAGCGTGGATGTTGTATCCACTAGTCTGGAGAGATGTCCGAGGTCCAGTAGGATCAGTTATCTTCGTGAGACCCGACCGTCAGAAACTTCAGTACAACCTATGGGCCCTATAGCTGGCCCGTCTGACTCTAACGCTCGGCCCGCGAGGTGACCCCGGAACACCAAGCCACACACCACTACCAGCCCCCATCATTGGTGGATGAGTGTCTAGCTCAGTAGGGCTATTTGTGTGGTGGTGTTATTCCACTGGGATCTTCAGAGTTCGTTGGAAAGTACCCCATGGTGGCGGGACCCCATAGAGGGTGCTTGAGTATCACTCCTGACGAATGAGTGTTGTAGTGGCAGTTGCCCCTGGTTTTAATGGTGCTAAGTTCCTGTAAGAGTTTGTGTGTTATTATGTATGTCCACCCAGTAGTGGTGTGAGAATTTTGAGCCTGAGGGCATAGTATCAGGAGTTCGTCTGTTGGTACATATATTCTTTCTCCTATCTCCATTTTAATGTTTAAATAAATAATGTATTTGTATAAAAAAAAAATTATGAGGCACAGGCCCTTATATAGCCAATTTGTCGGCACCAGTTTGGTAACTTCCTTTTATCTTTTTACTTATATCCTCTTCACCATTGATTGGCTCGTTCGCCGCTTGAGCGATCGGTCACGTCTCTGTTACGCACTGTTGGCAAATACTGGGCATGCACCGGCTCCTGAATGTACCTGAACCTGTTCTAGTGTTGGTCAAGTCTGGTCTTGAAAGATCTTACACCCGGTGCCATCACAAAACTTTCTGGCAGATTGTTCCAAGAGTTCACAACTCTCGCCCCTTGCGGGGCGAGTGTTGAGCTGTGACCCCTTGTGGGGCAAGCGTCCGCCAGCTCCAAGTAAGGACGCTCGACTGAGTAGTGCCTCTTGAGATGCTTATACACCTCAATTAGGTCGCCCCTTGCCTGTCTGTAGTATAAGCTAGGCAAGTTCAGGCGCTCCTATCTCTAGGGGTAGTTGAGGTGCCGAAGTGCAGGCACCAGTCTGGTGACCCTCCTTTGAATATTGATGTATATATAATATTGAAGGACAAGTGTAATTAATACCAAGTATGGTCATGTGTAGCATATATATATATATATATATATATATATATATATATATACATATATATATATATATATATATATATATATATAGTTGTTGGAATGGAACGGAGTATCTACATTGCCCTCATTCAAGATGCCCTGAACAAATATCGAAAGTCAAGTACTCCGTTGTTTCCATTTTCTGTGTGATTTTATCAATAAGTATATATATATATATATATATATATATATATATATATATATATATATATATATATATATATATATATATATATATATATATATATAATTTTTTTTTTTTTGGGGCATATGCAGATACAATTTTCAACATATCCTGACTTGGCTTAATTTTTTCTACTTCCACCCTGTGCTCTCACTTTCAGACAGGGCTAGGAGACTTGTAACAATCTAATTTTAGACCATTGAGGGTCGTCGACTTCATCAAATTTAGTTTAAGAGAATTGTCTCTCAGCATCAGCATTAGATGTGGGGAGTGATAAAACCTGCAGAGCAAATTGTCAAAAGTTTAGGATTTTTTTATTGCCAGCATTATCCTCAAAGTTCATGAGTTTCGTGTAAAACTCTACAATAGCGCAATTTGTATATTTAATATCGTTAGGTAACGTGTACCAGTCCAAAGACCACCATTCATCATCTAGCATATGAATATCTCCATATATGCGGGGTACTTCCTTAAGGCGAGGATCCCATTAAGGAGATAAAAAATATGAGTGACAGAAAGTCCGAAGAAGGATATAGTGCACAGCAAAAATGCAGGACTGCACCACTAAATCTCCTGTAAGGAAAACGTTCGCTTTAAAGTATTTTATACTGAATATTCACGTTTACTGTGGAGGTACAGTACCGTACAGTAGTCCCGTTGCGGGATATGACAATATCTCAATCACACAAAACCTGAGATAGTTATCCCTCCAAAACAAGAAGTACATGTTCTAAGAAAAGAAGAAAGTATGTATATATTTGATGATTAACTTTCCTATTTATTATGAATTAATGAATACTAATAACTCCTTACAAATATATTTAGCAATCCAATATTAAGTTACCAAAATTCTGAAGATTGTTTGAAGATACTTGATTATCAAGTCCAGCGGAATAAGGCATTAGGAAATAACTGTACTGTACGAGGACAAAGGCAGGCTGGACCTACCTTGTGTTTGGTCCCACTATTTCGGTTACTTTACACGTTACAGACTGACAAATTTCCATCTTACATTATATTTGATATGGGTATAAATAAAAATATTGTAATTTAATTTTACAAATATTTATTCATTGTCTGACTAGAAATTAGCAAAATATATAAAATTTCCGTATCTCGGAAGACTGACGTCACGGCGTCCGTAAACGTTATTAGCAGACGACGTAGCAGACGAATATCATAGAAAATGCACTGTTAAAATGGATAACTATTATAATATATATATAATTTTAAAATGTGTGATAAAATAACCACAAATAAAGAACTAACAGTAAAGGACTTACCGAATGTCGATGTATAACGGCGTGTAGATGCTTTTGACAAATGCTAAAGTCATGGAAGGCACTGAACTTACGGCGGATCAGGCGGGGAACCCCCCTGTTCATCAGAAAACTCCACTACTTTTCCTGATTGCAGTATTGTACGCAGACATTTTTGTATAGTATAAATTAATTACTATTGACCTTAGAATATCCCTTAATATCAAGAGCACATGGCTTCAAATGGCCTCAAAATGCCCAAGATATTAGTCAGATTTAAAAACAAATTCGGGGGGGGGGGGCCTTACAGCTACCCCTCAGATGGATGGGCTCGCCTTGCTGGCCAGGTTCCCCCACCCAAAACTTCTTGGACCCTTCCCCTTTTGATATTCCTGCATTCACCCCTGGAACTCAAACACGGAACAGGATGAAATGACTGTCTTTGTGTTCCTAGTAGACGTCATCCTTTCGTGCCAACTCATCATAAAGCAGTGTTACTAAACAATCAATTAAAAAATGAAGGAAATCAAATAATATTCCTTCATAATTATTCCATCATTTTTATTTTGCATTTCTAACTACATCCTGCAAAATACAGTGTACTTAGCAAATGCTGCAGCTTCTGAGAATGGAGAGGGGCCGGAGTTACTACTTAATGCAGAGACGTTACCGAGAACAAACTCTGGCTTGAATGTCATGGTGAATTAATGTGTCTGCACAATTGCTCCCACTACCCTCTCCATGATTATAACCCATGTACACCCGTCCCTGTTCCTCCTTGACTCATCCCTCTTCTGCTTCAAGTCCTGCAGGAGCTTTTTGTGCTGTTCCCTCTGCATTATCGTGCGATCTGGGTGAATGAATACACTCGGAAATGCCTCGCTCCTTGCTAAGTTTTTTTGCCTCCCGAATAACCTGCCATTTCTCCTCCTCATTCACTAGTGTGATGCTAAGGGAGCGCTTTCCATCAATTTCAAAGGTGTAGAAAGCACCTATTTTTTACTTGAGTTGAAGTACAAGTAGCCTGTCAAAGGTATTCTTAAGTTATAAGTAAAAGGTACGTTGGTCAAACAATGTGCAAGTAGTAAAATTAAGTAGCAGCATCTCGTATTGTACTCTAAAACTAGCTACTGCATCAAAAATATTTTGCCCAGGACTAAAATACTGCATAGCATTTATATTTGAATCTACTTTTAAATGCTAAGGGTTGTTACCCATTATTGGGGGAAATTTCAATACATGCTTACGAGAGAGAATATTCGACACTCCTTATTCTATAGATTCCCTTTAAACTCGACAAAAGTGCGCCCTTAAGTAAGCTGGTAAGTGGATGATAAATATATATATATATATATATATATATATATATATATATATATATATATATATATATATATATATATATATATATATATATATATATATATATATATATATATATATATATATTATATGTATTTTTTTTCCCAACTACTCACCAGCTTACCTAGCCGGTCCAGTGTCAGGTCCTGCTCGCTTTGAGCTGATCAGTCCAGCAACACTGAAGTCGCTTGCTGCTATTATTCAGATTTCAGATTTGCCCCCGAGGGGGCTAGTTTATTGGGCACCCCCTTACATCCTGTGCAAGGTGAAGCGCAGAAGCGTTTACAGCGCCCAACAGGGAAGTATGAAAAGTTCATACTTGCCTTTATGACTCTTACATTAAGGGCGTAAAAGCCTGAAGGGTCATAGGTTTTGTCAAGTTACATAAAGTGAGAGAATGATGAGTGTGTGGGGGGAAAGTTCCCGGTACATTTCATCTGTTTATGGCAAAGAGTGGCAGGTCCCTAATAATGTCAAGTGCCAGGCCTGTGACTAGGAGGAGGGATATCTGGTCTGGGAGGGAAGAGGTGTTGGTAACGGCTGGGGACCTGTAGGAGGAGGTCATAGGACAAGTGAGGATGTAGTGAGAGAGGGTGTGAGAGTCGGGTGCTGCTATTATTGCGGAAAATAAAAGGCTGATGTTGAATTATTTTACAATCTCCAAAAGAAAATCTGCATCAGATTTAACTTTTTTACTGTAAATACGACATGAAAATTGGTGACGATATACTGAGTGGATAATAACATGACATATATCAGTATTTGCCAGTGTTATATGTTATGTGATAGAGTCAAGAGACCAATAGTTAGCTGTATGTACTGTACTTGGAGATAGGTCTTTCGTAACGGGTTTGTACGAATATAAATTTTTCTTTAGTAAAAGTCACTGGGATCTTTGTCTTGAGTAATATATTAAGTTGGGTATTTACAATACTATAGGTTTTTTTATGAAATTGTTTTGCTCCTCTCTCGACGGAATTACACTTTTCGCAAAATAAAAATGGCAACCTGAGGTTTCGTTGACCAAAATGACACTGGATATTGAGCGGGAAAAACTAATTTTAAATCAACTTAATTTCAAAATTTACCCATTTGTTTCTGAGCATACAACATTTTCTTAAAGACACCCCATTAAATTTAGAAGTTTAAATACAACGATACATTTGTTTGCTCAAATACTATCAATCTAAATAAATACATTTACGAAGTGATAGAAGACATGACGACAAGAACCCGGCAGATATTCTCGTAATAACACCTAATTATACATGAAAAACGTTACGTAACCAGGGAATAAGACTAATGTAAATGGATAATGTAGCCAGTAGATCAGCTTACCGTCCTCCTATCTGAGAGTTAACGACCACAGTTGTTATCCTAAATAAATGAGAATTCTATAAAAGTTTTCACAGTAAAAAATGTTTAACCAGACTAAACATGAAGAAATAGCATCAACAGTGGGATCCGAGTCTGCCACCATCCCATACCTTGTTTAGAACAGTGTCACCTGCCAAGATCTCGAGAAATATACATATAGTTACATCACCCAGATACGCAACACTAAACAACGATAACATTTCTGTGGGAGTTACGGAGTCTAGTGTGTGTCCTTGGGCCCATTGAATCGTCATCCCGCCCCGAACTGTGTGGTACTGTAGAGAATAAAGAAATAACTGGAAGGAAAGAGAAAAGAAACTATGCATCATTAACAGAAACTCTTCACTACATTGGTGGAATCTGTTAAATGAGAGAGAAAGAGAGAGGTAACACTACTTAAAAACAACGAAGATTTCTCTCCAAAATGAACGTATCCCTTCTTGTCCCTCCCGCTGTGCATCACTAGTGCCTGTAATTGCCAATATTAATTTAATTTCAAGCTACCATTATCATCTGAATCCGAGTGTGCGTAAGCGTGTAATGATCATAATTTTGAACTGTATATTTTTAAGAGGAAATTAGGTAAGTATACCATTGGATCTCATAAAACAGCACAAAAGTCGTATAGACAAAATGGGTAAACAAATTTGATGGTAACCGGGCATAATATTACTGGCGGAATACCGTAATCACGACATGGTTACGGTATGAAGAGGTAACAACACCTTGAACAGATTCAACAGCAAGTAGGACATCATCAGAACGTAATAAATTGATGAAGTACAACAATAAGTTAATGTTTGTGGCATAATTCAGTGACGAGATTAATGAATTGAGATACTGTACTGTACTGTGGTTGAGTAATGATGTGGTTGAGTAATGGTGTGGTTGAGTAATGATGTGGTTGAGTAATGATGTGGTTGAGTAATGATGTGGTTGAGTAATGGTGTGGTTGAGTAATGATGTGGTTGAGTAATGATGTGGTTGAGTAATGGTGTGGTTGAGTAATGATGTGGTTGAGTAATGATGTGGTTGAGTAATGGTGTGGTTGAGTAATGATGTGCCATGTGGTATGGTTGCCCTCTTGTGGCATTCAGTCCAGCATCTTCGAGGAAGTATTAGTTGAGGATATCGGGAATCGCGTCCATGAGAGGAACCATGTAGTGGGCAGCAGGAGGTACTCTTGGTTAAGGTCGGCTAACACTGCCCGAGCAAACCTAAGTCAATAAGTAGTGACATGGACATCAACATGGCCACTGTGTCCAGAAGGATCAATTCAGGGAAGTAATTTAGGGGGTCCGGCTTAATGAAATTTTGAGGTTATCATTTCATTCTGTCGTGCTGCATAACTGGATAAATCAGATGACTCAAAAGAAACCATTTTAAAACCTCGTGTTCATGTTAAAATATGAAACTTCATTAATGTAAATATCACAAATCCCAAATTTCAGGTATAAGAGATATCGTTAAGGGTCATGAGGAAGAAGCCTCTTTAAATACCAAATATACTGCACACGTGAACTAAGAGCCACTTTCAACTGCTGCTGGCTGGTTTAATTGGTTGAGTAGTGTTGAAAGGCCGTCATGGGTGACGTCAATGCTTAAGTACAAGGCGCGGTTATCTCTACAGTATTTATAGGTCGCACGTTGCCATGCTGATACTCCCAGAATTGAACCTTGAAACTTGAGATCTTATCTAAACTACTCTAGGCTGTTTAAACTACTATACTATACTAGACAGACAGACACATTTTTTTTTTACCGAAGGTTAGTGGAGCCCAGTTGTAAGCAGTGTCACTTGTGAAATTTATAGTTGCTGGACTTAGACAATATTTTGTATAAAATATCTGGACTTTCTGCCTGGACCCTCTGGTCGGTTATTTTCGCATCTGCGCATGCGCAGTGCGAGGAGCGTGACGTTGTATGACGTAGTAGTAACGTCGTTGCCGCTCCATCTCACCTGTGACCGAACACAAGCATTGCACAATGCCTGGGGAGAGTGGTGGGCAGAAACCTATGAAGGCTTTGGCTAAAGAAGAAAAGATTGCCCTACTGAACAACTTAGAAGACGACCTGATACGTATCATCATTGGGTATGACTTTGCTTGGGAGATTGGTATCCCCGCATCCCCTGAGCAACGCTCTTGTGCATTATGTAGAAGACCCGACAGCCGCACCCATATCCACTACCTCCTAAGATGTCACCACACACAACGCTTCCATGACGCCTGCTGGACCACCACTCCACGACCCCCTGACGGAGACACGATGATCCTCCCCATACTGGCCAGATATTATGTAAATATCATTGATTATGTGTTTAAGGAATATCCTTCCTTCCTTAGGCTTTAGTAAGCCCCTTTATAATATTTATACTGTATATACTTGTCACACTTGCCAGATGCTTTTGGTGTTATTGTACAGGGGTACCTAGTGACAGCACTAGGATCCCGCTTCCTCGATCAAGGAATAAACACTTGAAATTGAAATTGAATTGACGAGGCTTTCAAGTAGCAAATCAGAAGCAGACGATCCGCGGTCAACAACAATAGAAGGTGAGCGTGACTTTAATTCTAATATACTCAGTATACGTCGACATTACCGGGGAAACACTCCACAAGCTGCTGTTATTGTCAAGTGGAAGGGAAGGGTATGTCCAACCACTGTGGAAGCCCATTCAATCCTTCCACCACTTTATGCAGAAGCCTATCATCCTGGGCCTGCATTTTGTGTTATCTGCTCTCATTGGGGTCACACCTTCACTACCTGCTGCTGACGTGATCGTCCTAGGTGTCGCTTCTGCTCGCGTAACCACAACTCAGCCGGGTGTGCCCAGAAAATCAAAGACCACCTTAATAGGGGTGGTGTGGGCTATGTAATTGAGCCCAGGTGCTGTAACTGTGGCGGCCGGCACAATGCTGACTCACGGCAGTGCCCCAGTCACCCTTCTGTCCCAGGGGAGAGGCCTCCCCAAGGGTCACAAGGTCTACTAATACAACGCCTTCCCCCATAGTCTACTGTACTGACCTGCCTCCTTACCTGGCTTCACCAGGCTGCACCACAACAGCACCCACCATTCCCTAACTCAACCACTACTGATTTCCTCCTCCCCGTCGCTACTGAGGCTATCAAGCCTTGTGCCTCCACCAGTACCCCCCCACAACTCCTCTCCAGTGACATGACACAGATCATGTCCCTCTTCCAAGAATTTATCAGTCATGTTGAGAAACTCTTTGTTACACTCTGTATCGCCATCTCCGACCTACACCGCCAACTCTTGCCCTTTGCTGCCATCCAGTCACTCCCCTCTTTTGGTTTGACACAAGCTGGTAGTCCCCCTGTGAGACCCCCCTGCTCACAGGTTGTGTGTACTGCTGCCCCCGAGCCAAACCCTGCCTCATCTTCACGTCACGTGGTGCCTCAACCTGTCTACCCACCGCAAGCCGCGCCCGCTCGTGTGTTTGTGCTGTCTCCACCTGGGAAACCTTTTGGACCTGAGGACCCCACCCCATGCTACCCATACTCCACTGACATGCCGGCACCTAAGGCCCATCCGTCCACGTCAGGGGTAATCAGTCTAATACACCACAATGGATAGCAACGCTACAGGACTGCAGGTACTCACCTGGAACGTAAACGGCTTGCAAAGCAAGTTTGGTGCCCTCAAAACCTACGTCTATACTGTGCCTCCAAGAAACGCGGTGTGCTGCTGGTACCTATGTGCTCAGTGGCTACACATGTGTTGAGAGCCCATCCACCCCTGTTCTCCGCATCGATGGACTACCACGAGGCCATGCACGTGGACTACGGATCTACGTCAAGAAGGATGTCCCCTATCAACCTCTCGACGTCTCCCTTGATGACGACACTGGGTGGTGGGATGAAATCCTAGACAAGGTTCTTCAAACTCCAGAGCACAAGCAGTAAATATATTCAATAAGTAGTACAAGACTTGGCGGGATAGCCGACCGATATAGAAGCGAGCACAAGGGACTCCGTGCCGTAGGCAGGCCGAAGCCGATCTGAGGGAAGTTAACTAGCTAGGCAAGGAGAGTTGCTAGACATTACTAGGACAATAAATGAGGTCTTAGTTACTTGACTTTGGTACAGACATAGTACATCGGGACATAGTAGTGAATATAGGCATTAGGATATAAGTCTTGCGTAGAAGTCTGAGAATGATTCCCCAGAAGCTTGTTTGCAGGATATCAGTTCCCTACGACGCAAAGCTTCATTGCGGAGGCCTCGGAAATGACTCTGCAAGGCGCTTAAAACCTCTGTCACTGACATGGGGGAGTCAGGGGGAATGGCTAGCGTGTGCTCTAGGAGGCGTTGAACATCGAGGGAAATGCACGATCTTAATTGGATGAGTTGTTTATGAGGGGGCATTCGGTTGAGGTCAGACATAACAGCAAAGTCTTCGAAACGACGTCGCCATTGACGGTATACTTGATATGTTGCATCAGATTGAAGAGGTGGGGGGCTGGGAACTGAAGACTTGCTATGCAGGGGTGTACTCGAGACGGCAGGTAATGGAGGAGGTACGGAGAGGTCGACGAGAGTTGAGACTGGAGCAGGTGGTTGAGAAGGCACTGAGGTATACCCAAGGGGGATAGGTGACGTGTGAGGAGGCGTTGTCTGAAGGGTAGATGAAGAGGCTGAAGCTGGCGAATTGGTTGTGGCAGCTGGTGAAGTCGTCCTCGTTGCCAGCAATTCCAATAGTTCCAGGAATTTGCGGTTATCAGCTTGGTGTTGTTGTTGAAGTTGAAGACGGTAAGCTGATTCCTCTGACTGTCTTGACAATTCCTCTTGACGTCGTTTTTCCTCCTCTAATTGACGTCTTTGGGCTTCCTTCTCTTGGGAAACTTGTAGGAAGTGAATTAACTGACGTATATCCTGGCTCCCATCCTTTGAATTTGGCGCGCCCGGCGTGTGAGGCGTGAGGGGGGGTGGGAGGGTCTGTAAGGCTTCGTCTTCCTCATAATCCTCATATAAATTTCCCAGCAAATCGTCGTGGTCAGACATCTCGTGTTTGGTATGGTTGAGATGGGAAAGACAAGGAGAATAAGGTGAAGTGCTATGTTTTTGTCAATGTACTTGCCTAAGTGCAGGAACTGGCGGGCAAGTAAAAGAGTGTTGACTGTAATATTTGTGAAGTGAGAGGAGGCGGCTGGCGGCGGTGTATTCCTCCGCGCGCCCGGGCGAGATGCTGGTGATGACTCAGTGGAGGGGAGGGAGTCAGTGGCTTGTGGGCCGGCGCAGACGGAGCATGTATGCCGGAAGTGCTGTCTTGGAAACTGGGCTGAAGGCGTTTCTGCTACCTGTAGGGCCGCAGAAACATAGCAAAGAGACATGAAAGGCACTGCACTTCACTTAGGGCACTTCACAAGGTCACAAAGCACTTTAAATCCAGGGGCACTGTGGAGTATATCTTCTGGGCGGGAAACAGACGAGGCCGGCTCTTGAGGCTTGTCAACTGTCGTGTTGGAGCTACTCAACTGCGCCATGTGGTGGGATGAAATCCTAGACAAGGTTCTTCAAACTCCAGAGCACGAGCAGTAGATATATTCAATAAGTAGTACAAGACTTGGCGGGATAGCCGACCGATACAGAAGCGAGCACAAGGGACTCCGTGCCGTAGGCAGGCCGAAGCCGATCTGAGGGAAGTTAACTAGCTAGGCAAGGAGAGTTGCTAGACATTACTAGGACAATAAATGAGGTCTTCTAGTTACTTGACTAGCGCGGTACAGACATAGTACATCGGGACATAGTAAGTGAACATAGGCATTAGACATAAGCATAGATGTCAGACATGCTATAATAATATGTAGTAATACAGACATGTGAATAAATGGTACGATGAATGGTAACAGAGTCCTGCCGTCAGGAGTGTTCACATATCTTGGTATTTACATATCTATACAGACACCACCGACGCACACGCCATCACAATCACACTAAAAGGTATGTCCCTCAATATTGTCAATGTCTATGTGCCTCCCTCCACCCCTACTGTACCTATCCTACCACACCATATCACCTCCACCCCCACCCTCCTTGTGGGGGATCTCAATGCCCGACACCCCAGTCTCGGCTCCCAGGGGCCCCACTCAAACTCCCGTGGTAACTCGTGGCTCTCCTACCTACAAACCACTGATGACCCTGTACGTCTTCTCTGCCCTCCATCACCCACCCACATCGGGGGAGGGAAACTTGACTACATCGCTCTCTACTCTGACCCTCACCGCCCACACTCCACCCGCATCCTCCACTCCCCCCACAGTGACCATTTCTCTATTCACACTACTCTCCAGTACGTGAGAATACCCCCCCACCCAAGGGCCCTAGGCTCAGTCTACCCCCTGCCAACATACCTGCCTTCATCACTACCATTGCTGAATGGTTTCAGGGTTACACTGTCACCACCGCAGACCAACTCTACCTTGATCTGTCCAAACAATGCACTGACCTCCGCCCTGCCCCAAAACACCGCCGCCCTAACCGCCAGCCCAGGAGTCAGTGGAACATTAACCGTGACCCTCATGTTAAGTCTTTCCGAGTATGGCACCGACTAGCAGTCGACCAGTGGAAGAAATCTCCCAGCTCCCCTGACTCTCTACGCTTCCTGATGCGCACAAATAAAGAGCTCCAATCTTCCATCACTCTCGCACGAGAGAAGCAGTGGTTTGATTTTGCTTCTTCTATTGTCCAGTCTACATCTATAGGTGATATATGGCGCACCATTAACCGTGCCCGGGGCATCAACGCTAGACCCGCGCTCCACCCCAGACCAGCTGCCCGAGCTGAGGCGCTCTCCCAGACGTGGCAGGAGGCCGCCTCCATTGATGCGCTACCACCTGCTGTACGAGACCTCACCCTCGCACTGCAACCACAACGCCGACAGCGCATCTTCGAATGCCAAGACCTATCTGCAGACACTGACGTGCCTTTCACACAGTGTAAACTACTAAATGCTGTTAAGCGTGGTCGGTCCACCGCCCCAGGCGATGACGGCGTCACATATGATGTGCTAAATGCCCTTATTGCCACCCCTGGTAACCCCCTCCTCTGTCTATTTAACCTCTCTTTTGATACTGGTCAGCTGCCTCACTTATGGAAGACTGCCACCACCATCCCAGTCCCTAAACCGGGCAGACAAGATGAATATCGTCAAATCTCCCTCATCTCCTGCTTCTCAAAGATGATGGAGCGTATGATACGCCACCGCCTCTACTGGAAAATTGAAGCCCACCTGCACCCTGACCTCTATGGTTTCCGCCCCGGAAAGAGTACTGCTCACTGCATCGCTCACTACATGGCAAACACCTCAGCCAAAACTTCCCTCTTCGTCGACTTCAAGGGTGCTTTTAATAAAGCCAACAGTGAATTGATCCTTGAGGGCCTCACTCACATGGATGTGAAGGGCAAACTCCTCACGTGGATTGCTGACTACCTCTCCCATCGACAGGCCCGTGTCCCTTTTCAGGGCCACTACTCTACGATCAGGGACCTTGATCTTGGCACGCCTCAGGGAGGTGTACTCAGCCCTACAATCTTTAATGTTCTCATGAACTCCATCTGCCGCCTCAACGACATCTTTGCTGAGCGCGCCCTAGACGGTCACATCATAAGCTTCGCTGATGATATTCTCCTCCAAATTACTACAGTGCAACATGAACAACCTATACTCTCCACGTTCGCCCGGACCTGTCAAACACTCGGGCTAGTCATCTCACACACTAAAACCAAGTTCATCTCACGCTTCCGGCGTCAGACACCGCTGACTCTGCAAGGACAAGACATCGATCAAGTACGCACCTACAGGTACCTTGGTCTACCTGTGCGAGCCACTACCAGAGCCACCACCTCCGCTGTCGTCGCCCACGTCATCTCCCAGTGCCGCCAACGAACGAGGCCCCTTCAATCCCTCACTCACGGCCTCAAAGGAGCCTCTGTCAGGGTCCTACGTCTCATGTACATTGCCATCGTCAGAGCTGCCATAGATTATGCCTCTCCTGTCCTTGTAGTTGCCTCCCAGCGCGAGAAACAAAGCACAGAGAAAATCCAGAACAGAGCGATGAGACTCATCCTCGGTTGCCCTATGACCACCAGAATAGAAGTCATGCAGCGTGAACTGATCCTGCTTCCAGTCTGCGATCGAATTACTGCTCTCAATGCCATCCTTGGTGTTATAACTTCTTCGCAGTGAGCAACCGACTCCCCTGTCGCGCTCACTGAACTCGGATCTTAACTCCCTCCTGCGTCAGCCTGTCCCCAATACTTTTCCCTCCCCCTCTCAACACTGGCCCGTCCACACTGCTGCTGACATCCTGCGTTATCACCTCTACGCCCCCTCGACCTCTCTCCCTCCCGAGTACACTCATCCACCTCTACCGCCGTGGACCTCCCCGTGTGTTGATGTTGTCGTCCACCTTCCTTCCTCTCTTAAGACCTCCCACCCTCCTATCCTCGTCTACTGTGATGGGTCTGTTACCACGCTGGGCAGCACTGGGGCAGCTGTGTGGATTCCCGAGCGCCAGGCCTGCAGGAAAATCAGGGTCCACGACTGAGCCTCCTCCACTGATGCTGAAAGCATAGCCATCCTCTCGGGCATTCATGAGGGGGCGACCTATGCTCGCACTGAACGCCGGAACCTCCTCATAATCAGTGACAGCACTTCTGCGCTAGCGAGGCTCAAATTACCCTCCCCCTCCTCCCCTGCCGCCCAACACACCCTAGCCGCCGTCGCCAATCTAGAACAAACTGATGACATCCGTGTCAAGTTTATTTGGATCCCGTCACATATAGGAATAACTGCCTGTGACACTGTTGATCGGCTTGCCAAAGAAGCTACACAAGAAGAAGATATTGAAGCCACTCTCGCCCTCACCCTGAATCATCTCAAGTCTCGCATACACGCCGCACAACGAGAAGAATTCGACGAAAATTGGACACACCTGAAACAACGGGGTAGCGTCACACTGCGCCACTATGATGCTGTAACCGGTGACAACCGCCACTACAAAGAGTATCAATCCCTGACTCGATCTCAACAGATTATGTACATGAGACTGCACCTAGGGTACAGGTGTCTATGGGACTGGGAGTACATTGGCAACCCTGAGCCTGGTCGTACTGTTAAACTTTGTGGCCAACCCGACTCTCACACCCTCTCTCACTACATCTTCACTTGCCCATGACCTCCTCCTACAGGTCCCCAGCTGTTACCAACACCTCTTCCCTCCCTGACCAGATATCCCTCCTCCTAGTGACAGGCCTGGCACTTGACATTATTAGGGACCTGCCACGCTTTGCCATAAACAGATGAAATGTACCGGGAACTTCCCCCACACACACTCATCATTCTCTCACTTTATGTAACTTGACAGAACCTATGACCCTTCGAGCCTTTTACGCCCTTAATGTACGAGTCATAAAGGCAAGTATGAACTTTTCATACTTCCCTGTTGGGCGCTGTAAACGCTACACGCTTCACCTTGCACAGGATGTAAGGGGTGTCAATAAACTAGCCTCGAGGAGCAAATCTGAAATCTGATAGCGCTGTCCGATCCGGCTGTTCAAGTCACTTGTGACATGGAAATTGATATATCATATTTCAATCTCATAATCTCATATTTAATAAGTTCATGTCATGCTGTCCACAATATATTTATGTATTCTTGGAAAACGTTTACTGAAATAATTGTATTTGTATATATTTTTCTCTCCATTTATTTATAAGAAAAGGGGAAAAATCCTTGCCAAAATACCAAACTATGTTACAACGTTACCTCACAATATTTCATAACTTACAATAATGTTCCAACACTCACGCACACTTGCATGGAAACATATGCACTCGCTCGTGAAGAAAGTAGATTTCAACGGGGTCCCTTGCCGTTTTTATTAATTATAAAAAACTGTTACAATAATTAGTGAAATCTCGTACTGTAAACGCGTTGTTTAAGGACGGGGGGGCAAGTCGAAGGGAATGATTGAAACCCGTCTTTTGACGCATTCAATATTTATTGATGTGGTCAAAACCTGCAGAGGAGAAGGCGTTCATAATATTACAAGGTGATCCATCTGATACATAATTAGTTAGTCTCACACAATTTTATCTTAATTACAATTTATTAAACATACTGACATAACACAAAGTTCATAACTCTATTAATCTTAGCTTCGCTTCATTCTGCATTGTCTTATTACTCCAGGTTAGGCAGAAACGAGTAGGCGTAATTAGTCAACAATATTTCAGTACCGAGGGGTATGTCATCACTTAGGCTGTACTTACAAGTGCGGGTCAATGCAGATCAGTATGGTGTTCCAAGAGATAACAGTATTGCGTAAATCGTCCCAGCACAAATTCTCGGACAGGAGAAGGCTGGTCTTCACAGCATCACTAGAGAGGGCGATCTGTCTCATGGAGGGGCGGGCAGCCACCGCCACCAGTCTAAGACAGTCCACTCAGCAGAACCAGGACTTGTCTGTAAACACTTCTACATCTGGCGAGGTCACAGGTCGAAAGATTTAATGGCATCACACGCCAGCACTGTAACTGAAGCCAGCGGCGATAACATTTTTTTTTTTTTTTTTTTTTTTATGTTAAGGTGGGGAAAGAATGGAAGGCATGCTGGTGCTCAAGGCACAGCCAGACATAAGGGATGGAGAAGTCGTGGGGGAAAAGGTTGGAAAAGAAGTTTAATGAGTTAAACAGAGGGGGACGACACCCCTTGTTTTACATATTACAGAGTTTGTTGCCTAACTAAGCTAACCTAAGATTTAGGATGAGGTTGCGCAATGGTTATTTTAGTAGATAATGACTAGATTTATTTTACAATTACAAGTTTATTAAAATCTTATACTGTATTACGTTATGGACTCACTTGATTGTGACTTGCTAAATGTGAATTTATATCATCTAAGTTTTAATCTAAGGTGGATCACTGTGGCGGACATAGATGGGTCGCGGGTTGGGTTGTTGTAGTGCGGGCAGACTCCGGGGCCACCAGGCGTGGGGTCTCCCTCCGTTGATGTTTTCCCCGCGTAGGTGGTCTGGGCTATGAGGGTCGTCCAGGAGCTTGTCCCAAACCTTCTTCCCTAGGCGATGGAACCTGACGTTGAGGGCCTCTCTTTTATTTCTTAGGTGGATGGTTTCCACTGTCTCCTGGTAGGATGGCGCTTGGCCACTGGCTGATCTCAAACACTTGTTTTGGAAGCTCTGTAGTTGTTGTAGTCTAGTCTTCCCGAGTGTGACGAGTGGTATAGATGGGTACTCCAACAAAGGCCTCACCAGCGCCTTATACAGGTGAACTTGTATCTTGTCAGGCATCAGTTTAAATCGTTTTAATTTGGCTGTGGCGACTTTGGCTTTATTTAGTCTGTCCTTCACGTGGGGAATGATGCCCGTCCGAGAGATGATGAGGCCGAACAACCTGCCTTGTTTAGAGTACTCAATCTCTTTGTCGTCGATCATCAATGGGGCCGGCTTGAATTTGGCTATGGGTATGACCTCAAATTTCGTTTTGTTTGTTTTTATTTTCCATTTATTTTCATACTCCGAGATATCCTCTATTGCCCGAGCAGTGAGTCGCGCCATCCTTGCTGTGGACCTTCCTGGGCAGGTGACGATCTGTGTTACATCGCCGGCATACATGGCGTACTCGCTGCCGACGATTGGGGATGGCAGGTCAGCCGTGTAGAGTGTGTAATGGGTTGGTGAGAGACAAGAACTCTGAGGCACGCCGCTCGATAGTGAGAATTCTTCTCCAAAATGTTCTTGCATCTTGATTTTGGCTCTGCGGTCCATAATGAAGTTGCACAGCAGGCGTGTCAGATTTTCGGGTAGCCCCAGTTGTATGATCTTATACTGCAGCACTGCGTGCCAAACTTTGTCAAACGCTTTGCTGACGTCACTCAGTACTATATTGCACTGCAGGCGGCCAGTCATGGCATTGGCGATCTGGTCGTAGGCCTGAGGTATGGCGGTGGATGTGCCTTTGTACTGGCGGAAGCCGAACTGGCGGGGATTATACACGTCTTCGTCCTCCAGATACATCCGCAATCGCTTGTTGACTATTTTTTCGAAGATTTTGGCAGGTACCTCTAGCAGCGATATTGGTCGAAAGTTTTCGACTTTTTTTGGAGGCTTCCCTGCTTTTGGTAAGAGGCTAATAACGGCGATTTTGAGCAACTTAGGGAAGTATCCAGAGGCGAGGCAGGCGTTGCATATATGAGCAAGCCTCTCTATCATGTTGTCGGGGAGTTGAGCCAGGATCTTCTTGTTAATGTGACTTTGACCAGGTGATTTGTTTTTAAACCCTTTTATGACGGCTGACACATCTACAGGAACTATGCGCTCCGTCAGGTAGCTTCCGTCCACCAGTCTAGTGAAGTCAGTCCGTGGGAGCGGCTGGAGCAGGTGCTGATGGTCCTGCAACTGACCTAAAATGTCCTCTTCAAACACTCTGTCGAAGCCCTCGTTCTCCTGTTCACTAATGGTAAATATCTTTCGTAAATATCGCCGATGTAGTTGTTCTTGGGTTTCTTCCTCGAATATTTTCACGTTGTTTTGGTCGAGCAGGTAAGGGACCGTGCTAGAGGTGGAACCCATCAGTCGGTTGATCCCTTTCCAGAATGCAGCAGAATCGCAGTAATTGTTGGCTGCCTCCCACACCAAGGCGGCCCACTTTTGTTCAAGTAGACCTTTGCTCTCGTGTTGGATGTCCGTTTGTAGCTCTCTGTACCGGTCTCTCAGCTCTTGCGTCCACCCGCGGATACTGGCGAGCTGTCTCACGTGATCGTACTGGACACTGAGCTGCCTCAGCTGGTGACTAGTGTGAGGGTGGGGAATGGTCCTGTAACTGGTGGTCGGGATGTTGTTGTCCATCTCCGTCTTCACATCCGTATACCATTGTTCGACCGCGTCGTCGATGTCATTGGGGCTGGCTTCTTCCAGGTTTCTCCCCCGCTTGAGACTGAGAGACTCCTTGAAGGAGTCCCAGTCTGCCCGTTTGAGGTTTGAGCTGATGTTGGCGGGGATCATAATGGGATTGGATGAGAGCGTCACGACGACTGGCAGGTGATCGCTGGTACTGATGGGTCCGGCGGTAACGTGCCTGTTCAGGACGGCCTCGTTGTTAGAGAGGATTATGTCGGGTGCTGTGGCAATGGCACGTCTGATCAATGTCGGGAAATCTGTCCCAAGGTGTTGCAGTTTTCCCCTTCTGATGTTGTCATACAGCGCCACACCGAAGTTGTTCTCATTACCGTGTCCTAGTATGGCGTGACGCGCATTTAAGTCCCCTGTGATGTATGTTGGTTTTCTGTGGCGTAGCAACTGGTTTAGATCTTATTCGGGTAAGTAAGTACGTCTGGGAGGTAGGTGCATTGTGCATATGATAACAGGTCCCCTAGTTGTCTCCACCTGCACTCCCAGAACTGAATCCTCGAAGTCTAGCAACACTCTGTGACTCAGCCGTGATCTGATGGCCACAGCGACACCATCGTTCAGCTCACCCGTCATGTTCCTGTGGTATACAGTGTAGCCAAAAATTTTCAGCTTATTTTCGTCCTTTATGCCAGTACTGTTTAACAGAATGATGTCTGGGTCTAATTGATAGTATAAGTTAGACAGTTCGTTACGTCTATTAAGGGACCAGTGTAGGACATTATGTTGGACAATTTTCATCCTGCTAACGACTGCCATTTCGGAGACTGTAGCTTGGGGCGTTGCATGGAGTGTTTGCTCGGCTTCTGCCATTTCTAGGGGGACGGAACTTCTTAGCAGAACCTTCGGACATCTGCTTGTCAGTCAATGGCGGGCCCTCGAACTTCTTGTCACCCGTGTACAGGAAGGTGTTCAGGTTCTGGGCCTGCGTGTCTTAGTAATCAACTGACGCTGCAGCTCGAGGGTCTTGTTCCTCTGTGGAGTGAGTCGTCATCATCTGGTCGCAACCATTGACTGTGGTTGCAGTCCGATGGTCACTGTCGTCGCTGGGAGTGCATGTAATGGGATCGCGGGCATTTACGGTGTCGTTGGAGCTGTGATCCCGGGGGGACTGACTGGCCACGTCGGGATTGCGGTTATACTGACTTTTGCCTAAGTCAAGGAGGTCATGGTCTATTTCTGGCGTGGGTTGAGGTCGTCGATAAGTCGTTGAGTGGGTTACTGCCTTAAGGATTTCTTTTGAAGGGTCTTTGTCGCTTATGTCAACAGGTGCAATGTTGTTCCTGGTTAGTGTCTCGTTGAGGTGTTTCGAGAATGAACCTGGATGAACCATGTTCATGTGATGGGCATGCAGGTAAGACAAGTATATAGTGGTGGCTTTGGACTCGTCCAGCTGTGGAGAGGAGACGCTCCTGATGCTCTCGGCCACTGCGTTCTTAACTCTGATTGCAGGACTTCCATGGTCTCGCTGACATTGTTGAGCGTTTTGGAGTCTGCTTGAGTTTCTTTTAGAGCGTCTTTTAGGGTTTGGCGGTAAGCCATGATCGTCGACTGAGTGGTCCTTTCTATGATGTTAGAAAATTCCCTGATTTCTTTTTGTTTGGTTATTTCGGTCAGTTTCTTCTCTGTTTCTTGAAGTACCTGTTTCCTGACCAGGCAGGTGGCAGAGAAAGTCCTGTGGTCACCCTCGCAGACGACACACTTTTTTATGGTGCTACGGCAGTCTTTGTAGAAGTGCTGATCAGATGAACACTCAGAACATATGACCCCTTGCATGGGGCAGGTCCTGGTCATGTGGTCATTGTATTTATAGCACTTCATACATTGTTGGATGGGCGTATACTTTTCATATTCTATTTGGCGTGATGAGATGGAAGTGCCATATGCGCGATAACACTCCCGGCGTTGGGCAATCGCCCAAGATTTACGGTGTGGCGTGTTCAATAAGGTATACACGGGTCACTGGCCTTCGGAACTCCCTAGATACGGTTCGCACAAGCACCTGGCGCACTAGACTGGCTCCCGGGACTGTTGTCGACCCTGCCCAATGGCTGTTTGTTGCGAGGATGATCTTCTCCGGTGACGAAGACAAGGTCGCCTTTCTGGAGATTACAGGTTGGTTCTATTTACCTCTGTCTTTTGCGGAGTAGTGGAAGGTACTTCCTCACCCAGCGTTTCCAGAAGCGATCTGCTAGGAACTGCACGTGCCGCCACCGTCGTTGATGTAGGTCTTTCAGAAGACATCCTCCCAATGGCAGATGAGCATGTGGGCCACCGTGGAGAATGTGGGCTGGTGTAAACGCTTCCAGGTCTCTCATGTCGCTCGACGCAGGTGTGATGGTTCGACTATTTATTATTGTTTCCACTTTACAAATAGCATCGTTCTGAGAACCTTCTCACTGTTCAAATTTGCCATTCCACAAACTCCAAACGTCGTGCTGTTTCCCTTTCTTCCCCCTTTGTGAAATACGCCTCCAGCATTTCAGTCACATTTCGTCGCACTTCTGTCATCATGTTGGACCCGGGATTCTGGTCAGGTGCTGTGCATTCAGGCTCAGGCAAAGGGTGGCCCCCTTCAGCTTCTGTTGCCGTAAAGTTGCGGTTATTCAGCTCTGGAGGGACAACTTCTACCTCTGGGTCTCGGCCACCTTTGTCATTGTTCACCTTTCCCCTTCGTTGCTCTGGATCCATTTCCACAACCTCTTGTCCTTTTATTGATATTCATTTGCAGCTCCGGTTAGGTCTCAAAGTTTGTTCGGTGAACCACTGCTCACCTGGTGGTGCAGCTCGTTGCTTGTATTTATGTTTGATGATAGCAGGTCACTGTTGGTTTCTCGTGGTGTTACAAGTGGCACTTCACTGCTGGCTGCTTATGGTGTTACAAGCGGCAGGTCACTGCCGATTGCTTATGATGTTACACGTGGATCACCACAGGTTGCTTACGGTGCTAAAAGTGATCACTGCAGGTTGCTTACAGTGTTACAAGCCGATCACAGCCGATTGCTTACCAGGTCACTGCCGGTTGCTTACAATGTCACAAGTGGCATGTCACTGCCGGTTGCTTTGGTGTTTTTGGTGTTACAAGTGTCATGTCACTACCGGTTGCTTACGGTGTTACAAGTGGCATTTCACTGCCGGTTGTTTACGGTATTACAAGTGGCATTTCACTGCCGGTTGCTTACGGTGTCACAAGTGGCAATTCACTGCCGGTTGTTTACGGTATTACAAGTGGCATTTCACTGCCGGTTGCTTACGGTGTCACAAGTGGCATTTCACTGTCGGTTGCTTACGGTGTTACAAGTAGCATTTCAATGCTGGTTGTTTACGGTATTACAAGTGGCATTTCACTGCCGGTTGCGTACGGTGTTACAAGTAGCATTTCACTGCCGGTTGTTTACGGTATTACAAGTGGCATTTCACTGCTGGTTGTTTACGGTATTACAAGTGGCATTTCACTGCTGGTTGTTTACGGTATTACAAGTGGCATTTCACTGCCGATTGCTTACGGTGTCACAAGTGGCATTTCACTGCCGGTTGTTTACGGTGTTACAAGTAGCATTTCACTGCTGGTTGTTTACGGTGTTACAAGTAAATTCAGTCACGCTTACTATGTACTTCGTTAAGTTGGTTATTTGTTACCTTAAAACCGGTGGTAATGAATCAATTTTCCTATCCTTCGTAATCTCAGTAGCGGGCGGCAGCTCTGCCTGTACGAAAAGGAATACTCGCAACCTGTGGTCCACACTCATATGACAGTGTCCCGACCAGTGCTGCTGCAATGTATGTTTCCAATTTAAGGGTACAAGTATGCAATACCAAAGGAGGACATGAAATCCAGATATCATTGGACGATTTCCTTATTTTACGTAAGGTTAGTAACATATTAATTCGTTGCTGATGCAGTAGAAAAGGCAATGAGGTTGACAGGTCAACAGATATGGTCATTCTGGTACCATCGTGTAGTGAAAGCAGAAGGATTGTACACTGATTAGTACTTCTGAGGTTATCGTCTGGCAACCACTATGTAAGGCTCCTTATATCATCGGTGAATATCGTCTCACATTTGGTCTAATTGTATTTATTATGATAAATTAGTTTATTTACTTCCTTTCGATAAGTGTTCCATGCACCAGTGTCGTGCCGTTTCATACAGAAAACGGAAACTGGTATCGTTCAAGAAAATCTACTTAATATTTCTTAATACACACCTGTATTTACGAACTTGGATCACGGTTATGTCAAACTGTAACAAATGAACTCCGACTAAATTGTCTGTGTATTGAATCTCATAGTACAAGCTTCTCTTAGGATTATTGTTCACTAACATCTTTGGTGTTGCTTGTGAATTAAGAGTCTGATTCATGTAGTCATCTGTCTGTCATGGTAATTGGTGTATTTAATGTCTTTATTACACACTCAATAAACATAACTAATATCTTTTATGTGGATTACATGTATGTGCAAGTAAACTGATGTTCAACTAGAGGTCCTCTGCAATGCCGCTATATTTGGTGAAATCCTATGCATACCACATGGGTGCACGGAGATTATTTAATGCTTGTGAGAGTCAACGTCTAACATATTCTCAATAACTGACATCTCTAGGTTATGCCTCCTCGTCCCCATTTCCAAGAAGATTGGCTAGCGAAGAACGTTTTGCTGTTGACTAGCTTGAGTACCAGGAACTCCGACCAGGTTTGCCATAAATACTTAAGTGCCGAGACATCAGCGTTGAAACGCCACCGCACCTCAAGACAGCATACGGGTAAGGAAGAACTCCTCAAAGCTAGCACCTCTGCTCCGGGTGGCACGTTTGCTCATTGTGGTCAGCCTGACGGAGGTGCCTTTGATCAACCTGACACGTCTTCACCCTGCCGGGGCCATACTGAGCGCCGCGGCGAAGGCAACTGTCCTATTCGCAGCGTTTTTGGCAGAACATGATGCCATTCAGGTGATTTAGTGTTTGTTTCCTCTTGCGTTGTAGCCCAAAATGTAATGACACTGCTCAATAAATGGTTGTGTTAATCTGTCCCAGGTAAGGGTGGCAGAAACCTTAATCATTTAGCAGCATGTGATCTCACAATCTTCAGTTGCAAGTATAGTCAAATAAATTTAATATTTCTTTTAGCTTATGTGACCACCTTGACGACCTCAATAAGCGAATGTTCCCGATTCCAAGACAGCCGCTCAAACGGCAACGAAACGGACCAGATGCAAGGTCGTCGTGCAAGCTTTAGGGGAATGTGCGACTCAAATCCTAGTTAGGAAACTACAAATAAATTTAATGTAATTATAGACGGAAGTACCGACTGCTCAGTAAGTAAATCACGTGCAACGATAGTGAAGTATTTTGATCTGGAGAGATAATGACAAATCGCGATGCTGGATTTGATTGGAGTATTTGAAGGTAATCAGGGTTCGACTGGTGAAAATATATAACATGCTGTTTCAGTGCCTCACTACACATGATATACCATTGAACAACTTCATTGGGTCTGCTGCAGATGGGGCATTAAACATTACGGGCGAATATAACTGTGTAACTAGCAGAATGAAAGTTCAAATGCTTGGTATTACCACATTTAAACGTGTTGCACAAAGCATGCATCTCTGTGCCAGCGAAGCAGCAAAGTCCTGGCCACGTACTCGTGAAGATGTGTTGAGAAATGTGTACATTTACCTTTCCCATAGTGCCAAAGGGAAATGTGAGTTTTGGAATTCCAGTGTTTTGTCAACTCAAACCACAAATATTTCATGCCTATACCACGAGGTGATTGTCACTCCATGAAGCTGTTGCAAGAATACTCCAACAGTTGCAACCCCTTCAAACTGTATTTCCACATCAGGGTAATTGAGGAGAGACTTGTGTTCTGCTACTTGAATTTTGAATTACATATTGCCGCAACTCAACACAATAAACTTGATTTTTTAGAGTAAAGCCCCAACTTTGCATTTAATCCGTAAAGCATATGTCAACTGCATCCTTTTGCCATTTACATAGTGTGTCAAACTTCAAATGTATGGTATTGATCCAACCGATGATTCCCTATATGTACCAGTCAATCAGATATATTCAGGATCGCAAATACACGCCACCTTCCACAGGCTAGTCTCTAGAGCATTATAAGATAAGCATGAACGCTAACGAAGATGTGGTTCAGAGATTTCTAGTAGTAGTGTGTAGGGAAATAAAGAAAAGATTCGAACTAAACAGTAAGTTGTGGAGACTGGCGGTATATTTACATACCAAAAGAGTCAGCAATTTTATAAACCTGTTATTAGCGTTTTAAATGAAGAGGGAGATGTAAAATATAATTGTTTTGGACATTAGCAATGGAAGTGTTGTCACTTCTGACGTCCACTGTTGATGCAAAGCGTCCTTTTCTAAGGTGAATTTAATTAAGGAAACAGAGAAATAGTCTTCGTATACAAACTGTAAATCTTCAATAACCTTTGAGCGAATGTCGCAATTTAATATTATTGTAAATATAACGTATTGTTACCACGTGTTCATTGTAATCGGCTGTGGTGTTCCCATTATGTGATGGTGCTATAGTTGTTACCAGTCCCTTTCTTCTAATAAGCTTGAAGTCTTATGTTAAACGGTGATATTTTGTTTCCTAAGAGTTGTTGTCAGGTAGTAGGTAGTAGGCAGCTATACTCTGGAACGGGGTGGTAATCTCGACAATATGTACCTAGATTTTGCCAAAGCTTTCGACAGTGTACCCCACGAAAGGCTAAAATTCAAACTGGAAGGGTACGGAATTCGGGAAATGTCCTAGCGTGAATAGAAGACTTTCTACAAGACAGCAAGCAGTGTGTGGTGATTAATGGCACGAAATCATCGTCCGTACTTGTCACAAGCCGGGTACCACAGGGCAGTGAATTGGGCCCGCTGTTGTTTGTTTGTTTCATAAATGACATGCCTGACGTTGTACAGTACACTCCTCCATACAAATGTTTACCGATGACGCCAAGTTATTTCGGGAAATCAAGAAACCAAGCGGACTGTGAAGAGCTGCAGAAGGATCTCTGTGAGCTCCAGGAATAATCGAAAAAATAGCTACTGAGATTCAATGTCACGAAGTGTAAGAGGATGCACCTGGGGCGTACCAACGGTGAGGAGGCATATCATGTGTCCCCATGGCATGAAGAATCTGCACTATTTAAAACAATGTTAGAAGGTTCTAGGTGTGTATGTTGACAATGAGCTGAATTTCTCGGGCCATTGCGAGACGAAGGTAAATCAGGCAAAAAATTATTAGGTCTTATAAGAAGGTCGTTACGATCGTTACCCCAGGACTTACTCCAGTAGCGATGACACTGCCGGTGTTAAAGAGTCCAAGGTTGCCACGCCGCCGTAAACACCGCTCACCCCCTAATCTTTGTTCGGGTAAGGCAGCAAAAACGTCAGCACTGATACTAGTGCTGTCACCAGCGATGAAAACACTCCCGGCGATGCCAGCAATTACGCCAGTGGCGATGACACTCCCGGTGGTAAACACCGTCCCCCCCAGTCGCTACATCTGGTGTGGTAACAGGCCGCGTGTGGGGTGGGGAGGCACATGGTTGTTGACACCAACGATAAAGCCAGCGGCGATAACATTCTTCTGGTTAAATAAACTACCAATATCAATATTAGTGTCAATAAGAATTCTACAAATTCTCGGAGAGCCGAATTTCAATATAAGTAAATATTTTAGTATAGTTTTTTTGTATGTTAAAATGGCTTGACAACATCTTATTTAGAGAGAGGACATATTCTACTTGACATTTTATATGCTATGTAAGTGTTCTGCATGATTCATCAGTGTAACCACGGTACGTCACTGGTGTAGGCGGATCAGCTGTTCTTTATGATCACTGGTGTGTACACACACACACACACACACACGCGTCTACTCACTGACAGGGTGGGCTTGCCTGTCGGGAATGAACAATAACAGCCCGTCTGCTCGGACCGAAACCTTACGACACTGTCCGAGTGTAATGAATATTCGTTCACTGGGAGCGCGGGCTGGCTCGTCGCAAACACACACTCGCAACCCTGTACGCTGGAACCGAAACTTTATGACAACTCCTCAGATATTTGACCACTTCACTCAAACACATGGCACTCTACGTCACTGTTTCTTGTTCTGACGTTATGACGATCTACGTTGTCCCACGCTGAAACTCCCGGCGTTGGTGCTTCCTTTGTTCCTCATGGTAGTTGAGAATTCCCTTCGACGCCCCCCCCCCTACTTGTTTTGACTGTAAACGCCTTAGTTAAGGACGTTCAGGTTACAGGCAAGTCGAAGGGAATGATTGAAACCCGTCTTTTGTCACATTCAATATTTATTGATGTGGTCAATACCTGCAGAGGAGAAGGCGTTCATAATATTACAAGGTGATCCATCTGATACATAATTAGTTAGTCTCACACAATTTTATCTTAATTACAATTTATTAAACATAACACAAATTTCATATCTCTATTAATCTTAGCTTCGCTTCATTCTGCATTGTCTTATTACTCCACGTTAAGCAGAAACGAGTAGGCGTAATTAGTCAACAATATTTCAGTACCAAGGGGTATGTCATCTATTACGAACCACGCCATCTATTGTGTCATGATCTAACTACCCAGCACTACCGAGCAACGCCATCTAGGGACGAAACCCGAGTATGACTAGTCTTAGTCACCACTCCGGGTTTCCTTTCTCTATATCCTGGTTGTTGCCTCACCTCCTCCAACTCTTCCTCATCAGCTCCCGATCGAGGAGAGTACAGTTCACTCTGGGAAGTGACCACACTTGGATTACCTATCCTGGAAACCTACGGCACAGTGACTACCTACCATCTTCTTCAATACTCAGCCCTACTCGTCAGAC
>NW_024751453.1:0-8862 GCF_018991925.1 Homarus americanus
GTGAGAATAAATTAACACGAGGCCAGTCAGTGTATCAAAACAAGGTCGGGCCCACATCAACTGGCAATATAATCACATAAGGCGGATCATGACGATAACACATTTGTGCTTATTGTTTCATCAAAGTACTTAGGCAACATGTTAAATCTATTGTTTGTGTGAAAGTAAAAGAAGAAGCTGTACAGGTTGATCCACAGTTCCTGTTTCAACATCTAACAAAAGCATCGGGGAGAGTGTAAGGTAGGTGAGTAGTGTAACCACCCGCTGTACTCTCAAGGGTCTGGCCTAAGAAACACCTTATGGACTATGTGCTGCACACTGCTGCATCACATTAACCACTAGGAGTTGTAAACAAACACTCCATAAGTGCCTTTATGGAGGAGACCGATGAATTTCAAATTGAACACTGCGACTCCTGTTGTCTCGGTCGGGTCGTCAAAATCCTTTGCCTCTTGTGTCATATCGTGTAACACAAAATCGTAAACATACTTTTTGGAGCGTATCTACATCTTACAGCATGATGACACTAAATGGCCGCCTTAAAATGTTATTCTCAAAGATTTAATTATCCAATGAAGAAATTCATCCACTAAAATTTAAGATCACGTTGAAGATAAACTCGTTAAGTTTTATACTATAATGGAAATTAAAGTTCACTCATTCCCTCTCTTGGGCAGAAATTATAATTTAAGTTCTTATTTTAGAACAGTCTTGGCTGTTTTTAGGTCCTGCTATGGTTACTGTCTGAGTCACAATCAACCTCACTCGGCATCATCTATTTCAATTTGGCGCAGTTCATGTTGGTGGATTTCATGTTGGTGTATTTCATGTTGGTGTATTTCATGTTGGTGATCACCTGCCACCCACCAGAGACTTGGGAAGGTTAGAAATAGTATCATCTCTGTGTTTTATGACGTCTTCGAGGTTTATTTCTTCACCTCACCTCCTGAACCACATCCTCAAGACGGACCATTTCTTACCCCTGGTCGTCTTCTTAGCTAGTCAGGCTTATTTACATTCTTCTCTCACAGCGCTGCGCCCCCTGGCGAGAAACTCTCCTCATTTCTTCTAAACTTTTAGAGAAGTAAAGTTTATTCTCAACTGGTTGTACAGATGAAGCGTCACAACTTCTTGATATTTTTGCTTTGTGATTATAATACCAACGTGTCTGAGTCGTGTATTTGTTTATAAACTTAATGGAATAATATTTACCCAAGTTTAAGAGGCACTAAAGACATTATAAGGGCTGGATATTTCAAATTATCTGCATCTCTTGAATCACTTGAATCAGGAGTGAGAAAATGAAATTAAAACAAAAAAGAATTGTAAGTGAATGAAATATCGAAATCCTTGGAAAAACTAAATTTCTTAAAACAGTAATGGACTAAGACAGCAGTGGAAGGTAAGGAGATTGGTGGAAAAGAAAGGAGAAGACCGAAGGAGGAAGGTAAAAGGAGGGAAGATGGAGGGGTAAAATAAAGGGGAAAGGAAGATGAAGGGGGAAGAAATGAATGGGGGAGATGGAAGGGAGGAAGAAGGGAGGGAAGATGAAGGGGTAAGATGGAGGAGAAAGACGATGGGGAGAAGAAGATGAAGGAGAAGATGAAAGGTGGAAGATGAAAGGCAGGAAGCGATAGTGCAAAATAGATCGGCAAGAGACACAGTTGTACCAGAGGTGGTAAAATTATACACCAGGAAGGAATCAGGTGTGGCAATGTAATACACTCTCTCTCTCTCTCTCTCTCTCTCTCTCTCTCTCTCTCTCTCTCTCTCTCTCTATTATGTTGCTCAAATTTCTCTCTCTTTTTCCAAAAATACAAAACTCAACTTAATAAAGGCAACAAATGTACTGTACTATGACTGCCAGTGTATTACAGCATCAACATTATTATATAAGAGTATATATTATACTTAAGCCCCCCCCCAAGGTATCGCCGGGATGGTTAATCTTCAGGTGGGATACGCTGGGCGGCGAGGGGAGTGACAATCTACCTGTGCCATTAAGGTTTCTGTTACCTTTTCCTGGGGCGACACTTTTGGTGAGTTATTATATAAAAGAGACTCACTTTATACAATACATGAAAAAATAACACCACCATTTAACTTGCACAAATTAACACACATTACAATACTGAATGCCTAACTAGCTTAGCTCCCCCCACCCCCAGCCTCCCTTGAGCGAGCAGGAGCGTGCTGTGTATGGCCACCACCTCAACCAATCACCTCGCCTCAGCTAGGTGGACAGCCCACCTGCTATTACTCCCTACTACTTTACTTCCCGTTTCTATTCTTTCCTTCTCTCTTTCCTCTCCTCTCTCATGGCAAAGTCATTTCCCACTTTACTTCATCATCGTTACTCAGTAAGACAGCAGTAGACCACGACGCTTAACACTGTACCTGCCTGACTCTGGTGTTACCTGTACTGTGTTAATTGGCTTGAAGAACATACAACTCTAAAACGTGATATGAATTGTTAATGGTGTCATAGGAAGATGAACTAGACAAAAAACGACCTTTATAACTAAATGTCAGACCAAATACTGTCAAGAGGTGTGAACAGCTTCCATATGGAGGGGATCTTTAATTGAAGTCTAATGTCTCACTTCACGCAATAACTCTATGGGGTGGACACACCGACAACACAGGAGTGACCGACATATAAACACTTCCGAGACAACGATAACTAATGACTTTTTTTGTTTGTCCTTTCAGAACAAAGTTCACTCCTGGGATTATCTCTCATAAACGAAGCATTACCAAGCACAAGCACCACACACCTGTATGGGCCTTCAGTATCGTCAACCAGCAACTGTCTGCGTGCTAATAGTCCAGACAAAACCTTCCTTTTACTTTAACCCGGAAATAAACATCGACAGGTTTATTATAAATAATTATAAAGACAGTAAGTTTTCAAGGCTCAAGTGTCCTTATTTCCTGCCAATGGTTCCAAGAAAACCTTAAAACTTACAATTAATAGATAATTAAAGATTTTTGTTTCTTGTATGTATATATAAAAAACAAAGAAGTAAGTATGTTTGTTTGTGTGTCCGCACGAGAATCTCGGAAACTACTTTACCGATCTGTAGTGATGATGGATGGTGTTATATGTAGTGATGGTGGATGGTGTTATATGTAGTGATGATGGATGATGTTATATGTAGTGATGATGGGTGGTGTTATATGTAGTGATGATGGATGATGTTATATGTAGTGATGATGGGTGGTGTTATATGTAGTGATGATGGGTGGTGTTATATGTAGTGATGATGGATGATGTTACATTTAGTGATGATGGGCGGTGTTATATGTAGTGATGATGGATGGTGTTGTATGTAGTGATGATGGATGTTATCACATGTAATGATGATGGGCGGTGTTATATGTAGTGGTGATGGATGGTGTTATATGTAGTGATGATGGATGGTGTTATATGTAGTGATGATGGATGATGTTATATGTAATGATGATGGGCGGTGTTATATGTAGTGATGATGGATGGTGTTATATGTAGTGATGATGGATGGTGTTATATGTAGTGATGATGGATGATGTTATATGTAGTGATGGTGGATGTTGTTATATGTAGTGATGATGGTGGTGTTATATGTAGTGATGATGGATGGTGTTATATGTAGTGATGATGGATGGTGTTATATGTAGTGATGATGGGTGGTGTTAAATGTAGTGATGATCTATCTTCTATCGATATAAAACAAAGAAGTATGTCTGTTTGTTTGTGTGTGTGTGTGTGTTTGTTTGTGTGTTCGCACGAGAATCTCGGAAACTACTTTACCGATCTGTAGTGATGATGGATGGTGTTATATGTAGTGATGATGGATGGTGTTATATGTAATGATGATGGATGGTGTTATATGTAGTGATGATGGATGATGTTATATGTAGTGATGATGGATGATGTTATATGTGTTATAAGTGTTTACATAACATGGTAGATATTACTGAGCCTTCATCAGGGGTTGGTGCCTCCCTCCAGATTCCCAGAGGTACAACTATTGGCGACATTTCTTATTCCATGGCAGCAGTTGAGTTAAATTCATTGGTTGGGAGGTACAGACAGAGTGTAAGTAGCTGTGGAAGTTTCGCGCTCCCTGATGTCGCGCAAATTGTCATAATTGAAGGTAACTGACTTGGCAACGGTAGTGCGCACGTTGGTCTTCTTAAGGATAGAGGCGGGGTGTTGGTCGGCAACACTGGACAGAACTATGAACTCAGCAGCTTGGCGGTCAAGGTTGTTCAAGGTACCATGGGCACTGTAGTAGTTAACTTCCAGCTTGTTAGATGATTTTCGGCTGCGGCCAATGCTGTCACCATCCAATCGTCCAACAGCCTTATCACAGGAGGCTTCGTCAAAGTATCGGATGTATGCGAAGCCATAGTGTTCATTTTTGTTGTCTTTTGCGGGCATCACAAATAGGTCGATCTGTCCACATTCCTCAAACAATGGTCGAATCTGCTTAGGGGCCACACCAGGGTAGATGTTTGTTGCAACCACCACGAAGCTGGTGTCGAAGTCTACAACGAAATCCTTGCAAGCCTTCACCTCCACCTCAGACACCTTCGATACAGTGCGTTGGAACACCATTGTGATTTACTGACACTAACAGCTCTCTCACTGAGGTCAAATCAAAATTTGACCATACAGAAAGAATTACGATTTAATAAGGTTGGAATTTAAAGAAATTGACATCAAAATGAAGCTGTTTATCACTATAGTGTTGAGGACTGGTGTTTGTAAAGATGATGGATGGTGTTATAATATGTAGTGATGATGGATGGTGTTATATGTAGTGATGAAGGATGGCGTTATATGTAGTAATGATGGATGGTGTTATATGTAGTGATGATAGGAGGGTAATATATGTAGTGATGATGGATGGTGTTATATATAGTGATGATGCATGATGATATATGTAGTGATGATTGTTGGTGTTATATGTAGTGATGCTGGAAGGTGTTATATGTAGTGATGATGGATAGAGTTATATGTAGTGATGATGGATGATGATATATGTAGTGATGATGGGTGGTGTTATATGTAGTGATGTTGGATGGTGTTATATGTAGTGATGATGGATGATGTTATATGTAGTGATGATGGGTAGTGTTATATGTAGTGATGATGGGTGGTGTTATATGTAGTGATGATGGGTGGTGTTATATGTAGTGATGATGGGTGGTGTTATATGTAGTGATGATGGGTGGTGTTATATGTAGTGATGATCTATCTTCTATCGATATAAAACAAAGAAGTATGTCTGTTTGTTTGTGTGTGTGTGTGTGTTTGTTTGTGTGTCCGCACGAGAATCTCGGAAACTACTTTACCGATCTGTAGTGATGATGGATGGTGTTATATGTAGTGATGATGGATGGTGTAATATGTAGTGATGATGGATGGTGTTATATGTAGTGATGATGGATGGTGTTATATGTAGTGATGATGGATGATGTTATATGTACTATAAGTGTTTACATAACTTGGTAGATATTACTGAGCCTTCATCAGGGGTTGGTGCCTCCCTCCAGGTTCCCAGAGGTAAAACTAGTGGTGACATTTTCATATTCGATGGCAGCAGTTGAGTTAGATTCATTGGTTGGGAGGTACAGACAGAGTGTAAGTAGCTGTGGAAGTTTCGCGCTCCCTTATGTCGCCCAAATTGTCATAATTGAAGGTAACTGACTTGACAACGGTAGTGCGTACGTTGGTCTTCTTAAGGATAGAGGCGGGTTGTTGGTAGGCAACATTGGATAGAACTATGAACTCAGCAGCTTGGCGGTCAAGGTTGTTCAAGGTACCATGGGCACTGTAGTAGTTAACTTCCAGCTTGTTAGTTGATTTTCGGCTGCTGCCAATGCTTTCACCATCCAATCGTCCAACAGCCTTATCACAGGAGGCTTCGTCAAAGTATCGGATGTATGCGAAGCCATAGTGTTCATTTTTGTTGTCTTTTGCGGGCATCACAAATAGGTCGATCTGTCCACATTCCTCAAACAATGGTCGAATCTGCTTAGGGGCCACACCAGGGTAGATGTTTGTTGCAACCACCACGAAGCTGGTGTCGAAGTCTACAACGAAATCCTTGCGCCTCTCTTTACCTCCACCCGACACCTTCTGATACAGGTGCTTGGAACACCACGATTTACTGACAATTAACAGCTTCATTGATACAAATCAAATTTGACCATATGAAAGAATTACGGCTAATAAGGTTGGAATTCTAAAGAAATTGACATCAAATGAAGCTGTTTATCACTATAAAAGGAGGACTGGTGTTTGTAAAGATGATGGATGGTGTTATAATATGTAGTGATGATGGATGGTGTTATATGTAGTGATGAAGGATTGCGTTATATTGTAGTAATGATGGATGGTGTTATATGTAGTGATGATAAGAGGGTAATATATGTAGTGATGATGGATGGTGTTATATATATATATTGATGATGCATGATGTTATATGTAGTGATGATGGTTGGTGTTATATGTAGTGATACTGGATGGTGTTATATGTAGTGATGATGGATAGAGTCGTATATGTAGTGATGATGGTGGTGTTATGTAGTATGATGGGTGGTGTTATATGTAGTGATGATGGGTGGTGTTATATGTAGTGATGATCTATCTTCTATCTATTTAAAACAAAAAAGCATGTCTGTTTGTGTGTGTGTGTGTTTGTGTTTGTTTGTGTGTCCGCACGAGAATCTCGGAAACTACTCTACAGATCTGTAGTGATGATGGATGGTGTTATATGTAGTGATGATGGATGGTGTTATATGTAGTGATGATGGATGGTGTTATATGTAGTGATGATGGATGATGTTATATGTAGTGATGCTGGATGGTGTTATATGTAGTGATGATGGATGGTGTTATATGTAGTGATGATGGATGATGTTATATGTGTTATAAATGTTTACATAACATGGTAGATATTACTGAGCCTTCATCAGGGGTTGGTGCCTCCCTCCAGGTTCCCAGAGGTACAACTATTGGTGACATTTTCTTATTAGATGGCAGCAGTTGAGTTAGATTCATTGGTTGGGAGGCACAGACAGAGTGTAAGTAGCTGTGGAAGTTTCGCCCTCCCTGATGTCGCCCAAATTGTCATAATTGAAGGTAACTGACTTGGCAACGGTAGTGCGTACGTTGGTCTTCTTAAGGATAGAAGCAGGTTGTTGGTCGGCAACATTGGATAGAACTATGAACTCAGCAGCTTGGCGGTCAAGGTTGTTCAAGGTACCATGCACTGTAGTAGTTAACTTCCAACTTGTTAGTTGATTTTCGGCTGCGGCCAATGCTGTCACCATCCAATCGTCCAACAGCCTTATCACAGGAGGCTTCGTCAAAGTATCGGATGTATGCGAAGCCATAGTGTTCATTTTTGTTGTCTTTGCGGCAACAAATAGGTCGATCTGTCCGGCCTCCTCAAACAATGGTCGAATCTGTTTAGGGGCCAATTGGTGGGTAGATGTTTGTTGCAACCACCACAAAGCTGGTGTCGAAGTCTACAACGAAATCCTTGCAAGCCTTCACCTCCACCTCAGACACCTTCGATACAGTGCGTCGGAACACCATTGTGATGTACTGACACTAACAGCTCTCTCACTGAGGTCAAATCAAAATTTGACCATACAGAAAGAATTACGGTTTAATAAGGTTGGAATTTAAAGAAATTGACAACAAAATGAAGCTCTGTTTATCACTATAGTATTGAGGACTGGTGTTTGTAGAGATGATGGATGGTGTTATAATATGTAGTGATGATGGATGGTGTTATATGTAGTGATGAAGGATGGCGCTATATGTAGTAATGATGGATGGTGTTATATGTAGTGATCATAGGAGGGTAATATATGTAGTGATGATGGATGGTGTTATATATAGTGATGATGCATGATGATATATGTAGTGATGATGGTTGGTGTTATATGTAGTGATGATGGATAGAGTTATATGTAGTGATGATGGATGATGTTATATGTAGTGATGATAGGATGGTTTTATATGTAGTGATGATGGATGGTGTTATATGTAGTGATGATGGATGATATTATATGTAATGATGATAGGATGGTTCTATATGTAGTGATGGATGGTGTTATATGTAGTGATGATGGATGATGTTATATGTAGTGATGATAGGATGGTTTTATATGTAGTGATGATGGATAGAGTTATATGTAGTGATGATGGATGATGTTATATGTAGTGATGATGGGTGGTGTTATATGTAGTGATGTTGGATGGTGTTATATGTAGTGATGATGGATGGTGTTATATGTAGTGATGCTGAATGACATTATATGTAGTGATGATAGGATGGTTCTATATGTAGTGATGATGGATGGTTTTATATGTAGTGATGATGGATGGTGTTATATGTAGTGATGATGCATGATCTTATATGTAGTGATGATGGTTGGTGTTATATGTAGTGATGATGGATAGAGTTATATGTAGTGATGACGGATGATGTTATATGTAGTGATGATGCGTGGTGTTATATGTAGTGATGATGGATGGTGTTATATGTAGTGATGAAGGATGGTGTTATATGTAGTGATGATGGTTGGTGTTATATGTAGTGATGATGGATGGTGTTATATGTAGTGATGATGGATAGTGTTATATGTAGTGATGATGGATAGTGCTATATAAAGTGATGATGATGGATGGTGTTATATGTAGTGATGATGGATGATGTTATATGTAGTGATGATGGGTGGTGTAATATGTAGTGATGTTGGATGGTGTTATATGTAGTGATGATAGATGATATTATATGTAGTGATGATAGGTTGGTTTTATATGTAGTGATGATGGATGGTGTTATATGTAGTGAT
>NW_024751454.1:0-9572 GCF_018991925.1 Homarus americanus
ACCACCATAAACACTTCCTACACACACCACCATAAACACTTCCACACACCACCATAAACACTTCCACACACACCACCATAAACACCCCCACACACACCACCATAAACACTTCCACACCACCATAAACACTCCCACACACACCACCATAAATACTTCCACACACCACCATAAACACTCCACACACCACCATAAACACTTCCACACCACCATAAACACTACTCCCACACACCACACCATAAACACTTCCACACACCACCATAAACACTCCACACACACCACTACAAACACCTCCACACACACCACCATAAACACTTCCCACACACACCACCATAAACACTCCCCACACACACTACTATAAACACTTGGGCCACACACCAATTATAAACACTCCCACACACCACCTTAAACACTCCCACACACACCACCATAAACACTCCCACACCATCCTAAGTCTAATTATATATGACATATGGTTTTTTTTTCTAAGAAAATCTAATTTGTTAAGTCCTTCAACAAATTGACTTGGTGATTTGTGAACCCGTAATTTACGTCGTTGCCTTCGCTTGTTAGTACGGATATGAGTAGTTGACATGCTAGTTACTCCCATCCCAGCGGTAGTAAGTCAACGAGGTGTGATTAGAGTCACCTTAAAGACAACTTGTTATTTGTCTAATTTGAGAGACATCGAGTCATCTTTCATTATATTGTAAGACGGATTTTTGTGGAGGGTGGAAAGAGGAAGGGGACGGGGGTGCGGAGGAGGGAGAGAAATAGGAGGAGGGAAAGAAGGAAGTGAACAGTTGGTTGAGGGAGGGAGGAGGAGGGAGAGTGGGGAGGGGGGAGAGAGAGAGAGAGAGAGGAATTAGCAAATGGAGAGTGGGGTAGAGTGAGTGAGTGGAGGAGTATTGGAAGGAGGGAAAGAAGAAGAGGAGAAGGAAAAGAAAGAGGAAACGAAAGAGTGAGGGAGCGAGAAGCAGTGAGTGAGTTAGGGTTGGGGAGGAGAGAAGGAGGAAGGTTGGAAATTCATGAAGGACTGAGAGAGAGAGGGAGGGAGAAGGATGAAGCAGGGAGGGTTGGAGAAAGTGAGGAAATGAAGGAACTAGAAGAGAGAGGAAGGAGGGGTATAAATAATGATGATGATGATGATGATAATGATGATTTGTGATAATGTGATGATAATGATGATGATAATGATGATATATGATAATGATGATAATGATAATGATGATAATGATGATAATGATAATGATGATAATGATAATGATAATGATAATGATGATAATGATAATGATGATAATGATGATAATGATAATGATAATGATAATGATGATAATGATAATGATGATAATGATAATGATGATAATAATGATAATGATAATGATGATAATAATGATAATGATAATGATGATAATGATAATGATAATAATGATAATGATGATGATGATAATGATAATGATAATGATATAATGATAATGATAATATGATAATAATAATGATAATAATAATGATGATAATAATAATAATGATAATAATAATGATAATAATAATGATAATAATAATAATGATAATAATAATAATGATAATAATAATAATGATAATGATAATGATAATAATAATAATGATAATGATAATAATAATAATGATAATAATGATAATATGATAATAATGATAATAATAAATAATAATAATAATAATAATAATAATAATAATAATAATAATAAAAAAATAATAAAATAATAACATTAAAAAATAAAAATAAAAAAAAAAAAAAAAAAAAAAAAATAAAAAAATAAATAAAAAATAAAAATAAAAAAATAAAAATGATGGTGATGGTGATGGTGATGATGATGATGATGATGATAAAATAAAATAAAAAATAGTTGAAAATAAAAAATAAAAATAATAAAAATAATAAAAATAAAAATAATAAAATAATAAAAATAAAAATAAAATAAAAAATAAAAATAAAAAAAAAAAAATAATAAAATAAATAATAATAATAAAATAATAATAAAAAAAAAAAAAAATAAAAAATAAAAATAAAAATAAAAATAAAATAAAAACAAAACAACAACAACAACAATAACAATAACAATAATATTAATTATAATTATAAATATAATCTTAATTATAATTATAATAATTAACGGTTTATTGAAAAGGTTCTGCAGCCAGAAGGCTCAAAATATACGTTGAACAAAAATGACCATTACATACAAACACATGGGGTGGGTGGGTCGTTTAGCAAAAGCTTTCATTACTGAAAGGAGAAGGAACAATGATTGAGCATACAAATTATTTTAGTTTACAGTTGATGGTCCGTGCCTGGACTCGTCATGGGGACACTGGGTGGTGTGGTGTTCACGTGGTGCAGTAACTCGTCCCCAGTGTTGATATGAAGGTCTACACGTGATTATGGGGACAACTGGTGGTGTGGGGTGGTGTCACAGTACCCCACCCTGCTGGGTGGTAATAATAAATATATAATAATAAGCGGTTATTGAAAGAGCATGGCAGCAGGAAGGCTGAAAATATACATTTACATAATTTGGGAATGAGTCACTTGATTGAAGAAAAAATATATAAAAGTAACATACGTGATATATATATGATATATAATAACAGGGTGGGGATAAGGTTATACTACAGGGCATTTCAACATATTGACAGTAAAAAAAGGTAAGATTGGCTGGGAGGAAAACGCTGCTTGATTACGAGTTGATATTTACAATGGTTAGGATTAGGCTGACCACATAGCGATCAGTACGTGCTCGTATGGGCTGGATGCGGTTGCGGTGTCGAACAGCATTTGCTGATGAGGGATCTCGGGTGGAAGTAGGAGCCGGTGCCGAGGATGGTGCAGAAGCTTCTCATCAATTTTGCAGATAACGTCGTGGTGATGGTCAGAGAGAGCCGAGAGGGTCAGTATGTTGAGTACTTCTTGATATGTGGAGTAGGAATGGGATAGATTAATCTTGCACTTTTTCTAGGTGTTTCCATTGTATGGCATTTAGGAGGAAGATCAGGCAGGGGAGGCATAGGTGTGCTTGAAAAGTATGAATATTGAGTAAACACTGAAAAGTTTGGGCGCAGGAACTCCGAGGGACTTGATTCAGCGAAGGAGGTGGAACGAAAACTGGAGGATTTGACAATTGTACTGGCGTGTGTTTTTCAATTTAGTTTCTTATCTATAGTGACGTCGAGGAGCTGTGGAGGCCACAACCTGGAGTTCTTTTTTTCTTTTTAATGGAGAATAGCCTACCTGGCACAGGTCATCGACCCACATCGGGGCCTAAGGGGCGAAAAATATAATAAAAACAAATTAAAATAGAAAAGGAAAAGGTTTTATTAATCTACACCACCAAGATGCCAGAAAACCAGCTTTTAAAGTGAGACAGATTGTATGAGGAAAAAAGAAGAAAAGGCAGAACATTCCACAGCTAGAAAAGAAGGGTGTACTATAACGGGTTATTCTAGTGTGACCGACATCCACAGAGAAATGGTAGGCACCGCAGGCAAGACGTGTGTTACGAGACCACGGCCTTGCTGGCGTTACACAGGATGCCAAATCACCGAACATTACCGTTAAAGTACCTGTAAAAGAGAGAGTGAAGCAACATTCCGGCGAAGAGAAAGGAAGAAAGATTGTCAACGTTAGGAGGAGAGTTAATAAGACGAAATGCCTTTGATTCCGCCCTATCTAACAGTTGGACAGAAGAAGAGCCACCCCAGATATGAGAGTAGTACTCCGAGCTAGGACGAGTGAATTCTTTATATACTTGAAGCAACTTCTCAGGAGTGAAGTAACTACGGCATCTGTACAGCATTCCCAGTTGTGGGCTTCCATGACATTTTAGAGGAACTGGTGAGGCCTAGCATATCGATTTTAGAATTTGGCAGATTGATAGTGTCCTGAAATATGATTGGTAAATACTGAGTGTTAATACTATTGAATCTAACCAGTTTCTACCTCCCCATTCGGAGATGCTGCATAGATTCGCATTGAAAGATATAATGATATCAGCTCCAGAAACTTATCTAGTTTGAAAGTTAGGGGGAGGGGAAAATGTGAAGACGAGTAAAGAGTAGAATCATCAACGTAAGAATGGATAGAATTAGTTGTAGTGTGAAGTAAATCATTGATAAAAAGAAGGAAGATAGTAGGTGAAAGAACAGAACCCCGTGGGACACCGCTATTGAGAGAAAGAGCGAAAGATCGATCCTCGACAACAAATGCCATGGATCTTTTCTCAAGGAAACTAGAGATTAGGGAATAAAGTGGAGGAGAGAAACCATAAGAGGGAAGTTTAGAATGCAAGACTTGTGCCACACCCTGGCAAATGCTTTGGAGTTGTCGAGGGCCACGACGAAAGTTTCCCTATACTCCCAAAGAGAGGATGGCCAAAGATGGGTGCAGAAGGAGAGTAGATCATCAGTAGATCTGCCTGGCGAAAGCCATACTGGTGATGCGACAAAAGAAAATTGCGTTCAAGGTGACGGAGAAAATGGGAGTTTAAGATAGTTTCGAAAATCTAGAGAGGGATGAAGTGAGGGCAATGGGGCGATAGTTAGAGAGAATGGTCACCCTTCGTGATGGGCTGAACCAGGCATGTTTCAAGAAGAAAGAAATTTTGTGTTTTGGAGGCAAAGGGAAAAGAGGCGAGTAAGCACAGGCGCCAGAACTTCAGCACACTCTCAGAACACGAGGGGTATTCCGTCCGGTCCATGCTCCTACTCACACCCAACCTGGATAACACACCAGCAACCCTACGAGGAGATTATAGGAAAGTGCATAGGCTCAGTAGGAGGAGCAGGGTAGGAGGGATAGAGTTGGAATCGTCTAAGGTGGAGTTAGAGGAAAATAAGGTGCCAAAGAGATTGGATGTCAGGGGAGAGTTGGCTATAGAGTTATCAGGTCGGAAGAGAGGAGGAAAAGAAGGAGTGTGTTAGGGCCCAAAGTAATGGAGCGAGGTGGGACAAGGTCGGAGGAGAGGTTAGTGTACATAACCATGGTCTTTGTATGGTTGATGGTGACGTGGTTGTTGGTGGCCCAATTTTGAAGACTTCAATAAATCCTGGAGGGCGGTGTAGTAGGGAGCCGTTGCTGACACTGATCCCAATGGTGGAGCGTCGACATATTTCCAGCGAGAAGAGATTCTCTTTGGGCATCATTGCTAAGCATAAGGAAGCAGATTAGTCCCATATGGTGCCATGGGATATTCCACAAGTGAGTATCTGAAAAGTGGAGAGGCTCCTCGGAAGCGTACGGCTTGGCGATGGTCACTAAGGAAGTCTGTAAGCCATGGTATAAGACTTCTCTGAAACCCGTGGTTGATCGCTTTGTTAATGATCAAATTTTGGTCGACTAGGTCAAATGCTTTGGTGAAGTCAATGAAGGCGACAGCCACAGATGTCTTTCGCTTTTCCAGATGGCGGTATATGTAGTCGAGAAAGCTGGCAAGACAGTGAGTGGTGGAGGAAGTTTCATATTGCCAAATTGCTGAGGATCTGTGGCTCTTGCAATATCACCATAAGTCCAGTCAATCACTAAACTTTCGCAGATTGCTGGGTATTGGGGTGATGGCAATGGGTCGTAGCTCATTTAAGGATTGTGGTCTGGCTGACTTGGGCACTGGTGACACATATGAGGTCTTCCAGTTAGCTGGGCATCTTTTCTTGCCTGAGGGAAACATTGATGATGGAGCAGAGAGGGCTTAGCTAGTTCCGGGGAGAACTCCTTGTAGAGTTTCATTGTTAAGTCAATGGGGTGGTGGAGCGCTTAACTTCAGTTTGTCCAGATGTTTTGCTACTCAAATTCTTCCACCAAGTCAGTGGGAAAAGGGACTGGTAGGTAAACAGGGAGACTGGTTGCGTCAAGCAGGGAAGCGTCTGGTATATAGTTGCGAAATAATTGTTTGATTGCTCAGCTGCGTCACCATAAGTGAGATGACGAAGGGAGGTGAGGGATGTTTCATTGCTTAGTCCAGAGAGTTCTTGCTTACCGTACCACTGACTGATGTTGGTCTGCTTCCAGGTGTTGCAACTTGGCTGGGTGGTGGGACTTCTTTGCAGTGTGTATTTCGCGGATAACATGGTTGAGATGGGACCTGTAGTGGTTGTGGTCATTGAGATATAAGGTGCTGTCTCTCTGTAGCATAAGTTTTTTGATCCGAGGTGTGATCCAGGGCAAGTCAGCTGGGCGATCTGACGAATTTTCGGGGAAGAAGTGGTGGTGAGTTTCCGTCGTGGTGTGGGTATAATTTATCCATTTGGATTCCACGTCATCCACACTAAGTACTTCAGTCCAGGGATGGTGAACTATCCACTGCCCGAAGAGACGCACTGTAGAGTCAGGTCTTCATATATGGGTCTCTGTATTTGGCTGGTAGTGGGAGCTGAGACCAGAACACTGACAGGTGGTCCACTAAGCCTGTTAAGATAAGGTCAAGGGTATTTGACCGTGTCTGGGAAGTTCACAGCTTGTGATTGTAGCAGCTGGTCTCTGGATATTAGTGGTGTCAATTTTGTTATAATCCCCGCATAGTACTAGCTTGGCACATGGGTACCTAACTCTGAGGTGGTCTGAGGTGTTAATGAGATGATTGATTAGAATGTCTCTGGTGGGTGAGCGAGGCGGGTGGTATGCCACATTATATGATAGAAACAGTGTGGCACGGTGGGCAGGCACCTCACGTCACCAATGCCTGCATCAGCTGGGACTAAAACTTCCAGGCGTGACGGGCGTAGTTCATATTGACAGAAGAGGGCAACGCCCCTCCACGTCCATGTGAACGAAGAGGATGAAAGAATTGATGTCAACGACGTTGGCAGCGACTGATAGGGATTAGAAGCTGCCAGTTCGTCAAATTTAATAGCTAAGGAAATGACGAACCATATTCAGACCTTCAGTGTTTTGGTACAGTCTGTCAGGAGTAGTTTGTCTGGTTTTCAGTAGAGTGATGGTCCTAATGGGCTTCTGTTTATCACGTCCTTGTCACTGCTGTAAGCATGGGATATGTTCAGTGATTTAAGCCGGCAATAAGACTGCTATCAAGATATCTGTTATCGCGCTTAGATTGTACAGGGCACACCTGGAGTAAGTCACCTGATATCTGTTGTTGTGGACGGACGAAAAGTGTTTGTCCGTGGTGGTAAAACTGCAATGGCGGTACTTTGACATTGACACTGGTAGACATCTGTTAATATATGTCTGTCGAAACACTGCGAGTCCTTGTTCGGCTCCTAACCCACGGTTGATGTAAAAACCGCGGTGGTCCTGTCACTGGCACTATGAAGGTGACCGACAAACTGCCCACGGTCTGGTACACTGCTGTGAATCACGCTTGTATTTGTGTTTTGTCCTCGTAATAAACTATTGGTCCAATGTTTGCTAGCCAATCATTGCACTGATCAATGAATGTTTTGGTTGATAAAACCCGGTGTAGTGAGGTTGGTATGAGTTAGATATGTAGGGGCGGGCGGGCGGGGCTAAACAGATTTGGCCTTGCTGCCAATTAGAGTGTTTACAGGACACGTCTTGTCTCACTGTGTGTGTGTGTGTGTGTGTGTGTGTGTGTGTGATATGAAAATTCTTATAGGAGATATCTCACAAATATATCTCCCACTCTCACTAATATATTCTATCTCACTAATAAATATCTCTCTTTACCTCAATAATAATATTTTATCGCATTCTCACTAATATATTTCTTATCTCAACAACATCTCTCTAATATTACAAATATTTATCTAATCTTTATAAATGAGTTTATTCATAATCGTTGGGATGATCGTTTCCCACGAGAAAGATGTTTAGCTAAATTTATATAAAGATATATACAATAATTATTTCAAACAGGAGCACGGAGGAAGTTTATCAGATGATTTTATCCAATTTAAAACTTTCCCTCGATACCGCAGACATAACAACCGGTTGTTATACTCAATAAAACTACGTTGAGAAAATGATATGGTTATACCCAACGACCATAATTTTATTCTGATTTATTCAGGGTAATTCTTAGAAATTATGAGGACAAGATTATACCAGATTTCTTCATCAAACTTAAGAAAAAAATAAATGTAATTAACGACTCGCGCAAAACTCTTTGTTAGCGGATCTAAACCCAAATGTAATCCTTTTTGATACTGCAAAATTGCCGCCCTATATTATACCCTTAACGCCTTTAACTATAATCTGTCTAAATTCCTCTCGTTCCCCATACTGTCTTAAATACCCATTAATCAATACTCTGTTAAAACTCATCTTTTAGTTTTTGTTAAGGGCTTCGCTATCTCATTCAACAACTACTCTTGCAGGTAAACTTTGACCGCACAGTCTCTCGCCGGCCAACTTTATTGACATATGTACAGATGAACTGTTCTCAGATACTGATGATATAATTGGTCGTTCAATGGACCACAATTTAAGTCACCGTGGCGCAAATGATTGTTTTGTCTTTATTTAATAACGAAAACCCTCAACAAAGTGATGGTGTTTATACTGGAGGTTCTCCCTCAAGACACGTTATTGGCATATCTGTACCGAGAAACTGGCTTGCAGATATGTCCCCCCAATTTAAGCCCTTTGTTCTATCGATGTCGGTATGTTGATGGCCTTTTAGAACAGATCCTTGATCACATCCCTGTTCTACTAAATTATTTAAATTCGAAACATACATCAAATTACTTGTGAATTGGAAGGAAAATATTCTTCCATTCGTGATGTTAATATCCACTATACTGTAGTTTGGGCAACATACAGAAACCAACTTTCACTGGTTTGATCAAAATATTCATCTTATTCCTTTTTAATTACAAACGTAATCTAAGTACTGACCCTCTTACCAACAAGGCACTGAAATATATTCTTATTTCAACTCACTTGGATATTGAACTACCAAACATGAACTATACTAACAATGGTTTCTACCTGAAGTTACAGACACTTATATTGGCAAAAAACGCTTAATAGGTTTTTAGTCACATTTATCAAATCCACACTGTCTAAACTGATTCCTATCTATTTCACCATCGTACACAGGCCCTCAAGTTTCACCCCTAGAAATAAACTTAAACTTTCAATGATTTCTATCACAAATATCTCTTAGACTAATCTTTAAAACCCAGAGTTCAATTAAAGAAAATTCTTTAATTAAGACACCATACCACTGCAATCCTCAGTTGGTTTATCAATTTGCGTGTGCTAATACAGCAGGGTATATATATATAAGAAATGAAACTAAAAGACATTTGTTTCGCATCCGCAGATATGAGCCGTTCCGTTTCAACAGGCGCATTTAGTAGCTTTAACCACCGCATTTCAGCTATTCGTAACCACGCCCACCAACATGACCACCCGTTTCTGCCCGTCTGATGTCTCCAGTTCTTGGCAAACGACCTTGATACAAATCCTCCTCAATATGGAGGCATTACACCAGTACAAAAGCCATCAACGATATAGCTCCCAAATGAATTATGTTTTCACGGTTATGGCTCGTCTAAGATTAAGGTAATACCCCTGGCATTTTATTTCTACTTTTATTTCTGATTTAGCTTTGTATGAAGGTCTC
>NW_024751455.1:0-5691 GCF_018991925.1 Homarus americanus
GACTTTGTTATACCCGGTCAGGTGCCTTTGTTATACTCGATCGGGGGCCTTTGTTATACTCATTTAGGGGACTTTGTTATACTCGATGAGGGGCCATTTTTATACTCAAGCAGGGCTTTTGTTATAATTGATCAGGGGACTTTGGTATACTCGATCAGGTGATTTTGTTATATTCGTTCATGGGACTTTGTTATACTCGATCAGGGGTCTTTGTTATACTCAAAGAGGGGCCTTTGTAATACTCGATGACGGGGTTTTTTTATACTCGATCAAGGGACTTTGTTATACTCGACCAGGAGACTTTGTTATACTCGACCAGGAGACTTTGTTATACTCGACAAGGGGCCTTATGCTCGATCAGGGGACTTTGTTATACTCGACCAGGGGACTTTGTTATGCTCGACCAGGGGCCTTTGTTATACTCAATCAGGGGACTTCGTTATACTCGACAAGGGGACTTTGTTATACTCGACCAGGGGACTTTGTTATACTCGACAAGGGGCCTTATGCTCGATCAGGGGACTTTGTTATACTCGACCAGGGGACTTTGTTATGGTCGACCAGGGGCCTTTGTTATGCTCGATCCGGGGCTTTGTTATACTCGATCTGGGGAATTTTTTATACTCGACCAGGGGACTTTGTTTTATTCGATCAGGGGACTTTGTTATACTCGACCAGGGGACTTTGTTATACTCGACCCGGGTGCCTTTGTTATGCTCGATCAGTTGACTTTGTTATACTCGATCAGGGGCTTTGTTATACTCGATCAGGGGACTTTGTTATACTCGATCAGGGGCTTTTGTTATATTCGATCAGGGACTTTGTTATACTCTGATCAGGGGACTTTATTATACCTGACCAGGGGACTCCTTTGTTATGCTCGACCAGGGTGCCTTTGTTATGCTCGATCATGGAAATTTGTTATACTCGATGAGGGGACTTTGTTATACTCAATCTGGGGACTTTTTATATTTGATCAGGAGGCTTTGTTATACTCGATCAAGGGGGCTTTGTTATACTCGATCAGGGGACTTTGGTATACTCGACCTGGGGACTTTCTTATGCTCAACGAGGGGCCTTTTTTTTATTCGCTAAGGGGACTTTGTTATACTCAATGAGAGGTCTTTGTTATACTCGATTAGGGGCCTTTGTTATACATGACCAGGGGACTTTGTTTTACTCGATCAGGGGATTATATTATACTCGATCAGGGGATTTTGTTACACTCGATCAGGGGACTTTCTTATACTCGATCAGGGGACTTTGTTATACTCGATCAGGGGGCTTTGATATACTCGATCAGGGGACTTTGGTATACTCGATCAGAGGTCTTTGTTATACTCGATCAGGGGACTTTGTTATACTCGACCAGGGGACTTTGTTATGCTCGACCAGGGTGCCTTTGTTATGCTCGATCTTGGGAATTTGTTATACTCGATGAGGGGACTTTGTTATACTGAATCAGGGGACTTTTTATATTTGATCAGGGGTCTTTGTTATACTCGATCAAGGGGGCTTTGTTATACTCCATCAGGTGACTTTGTTATACTCGATCAGGGGCCTTCGTTATACTCCATCAGGTTACTTTGTTATACTCGACCAGGGGACTTTGTTATACTCGACCAGGGAGCCTTTGTTATGCTCGATCAAAGGACGTTCTTATACTCGACCTGGGGCCTTTGTTATGCTCGACCAGGGGACTTTGTTATACTCGATCAGAGGACTTTGATATACTCAATCAGGGGACTTTGTTATACTCGACCTGGGGACTTTGTCTTACTCAATCAGGGGACTTTGTTATACTCGACCAGGGGACTTTGTTATACCCGGTCAGGTGCCTTTGTTATACTCGATCGGGGACCTTTGTTATATTCATTCAGGGGACTTTGTTATACTCGATCAGGTGACTTTGTTATATTCGTTCATGGGACTTTGTCATACTCGATCAGGGGGCTTTGTTATACTCCACCAGGGTGCCTTTGTTATGCTCGATCAGGGGACTTTGTTATACATGATTGAAGGGACTTTGTTATACTCAATCAGGGGACTTTGTTTTTCTCTATCAGGGGGCTTTGTTATACTCGATCAGGGGACTTTGTTATACTCGACCAGGGGACTTTGTTTTACTCGATCAGGAGACTTTGTTATACTCGACCAGGGGAATTTGTTATGCTCGACCAGGAGCCTTTTTGTTATACTCGATAAGGGGACTTTGTTATATTCGATCAGGGGACTTTGTTATACTCGATCAGGGGACTTTGTTATACTCGACCAGCGGACTTTGTTACATTCTAATCAAAGTCTCTCAATTTTATTCAGCCCTTTTGTTTCCGGACGGTCCACCCACCAGTGACATGTCTCCATCAGTAATTCCTGTCATACTGCCCCATTCTGCCTCCATCCAGATCCCTGACCAGTGACAGGGCCTTACACCTTGCTGACGCAATTTGACCAGCACTATGTTTCACCAGATCCAGGGATCTATTCTGATTCAGACTGACTATGTAATTTTGCCTGATGAGGTCTCGTTACCCAGCTCTGTCATACCCCTGACCAGCACTGCGATGTTTGATCCAGGTCTCAAGCTGGCAATTTTAATTGCACTTGAAGGCCCCCACCTGGCAGAGACTTCGAAGTTCTAATGCCCTTTGACCTGGCACTGATGGACTTTCATATCGACCAGAGGGCCTGACCAGGATCCGTTCCATCCAGCCTGTTTGACCAGCATACCTAACAGGATGCTGCGCTTTAATCAGACCTGTTACAGATTTGATCACAGAATTTTGTCACACCCCAAATCGAAGACCTCACAGATTCTGACCAGACTTTTTGGTGCCTTGATCAAAAGTCTTTTATTGGAATCGGACTCAGGACTCCTGACCAGCACTTTGTCTGAGTCTGTGCCTTCATTCTAAATTAGTTTTTTAAATTTCAGACTGCACTAGTGGACTTTGTTATGCTCGACCAGGCTCATAATCAGGGGATCATATACTGACCAGGGGACTTTGTTATACTCAATTGCAGACTTTGTTATACCTGATGGGTGGGCCTTATGCTCGATCAGGGGACTTTGTTATACTGACCAGATTCTGAGCTTATGCTCTCAGGGCCTTGTTATACTCAATCAGGGACTTTGTTATACTGACCAGGGACTAGAGCCTACTCCCATCAGGGGACTTGTTACCTGACCAGGGACTTCGGTTATGGCCTGACCTGCGCCTTGCGTTATGCCTCGATCAGTTGCCTTTGCGCGTTTTTGATCAGGACTTGTTATACCTGATCAGGATCCTTTGTTATACCTGATCAGGGGCTTTGTTATATCTGATCAGGGACTCTGGTTATACCTCGATCAAGGGGCTTTTGTTGTACCGATCAGGGACTTTGTTATACTCGACCAGGGACTTTCTTATGCTCTCGACGAGGGGCCTTTTTTTTTTTTATTTCGCTAAGGGATTTTATATACTCAATGAGAGGTCTTTGTTATACTGATTAGGCGCCTTTATTATACTTGAATCAGGGACTTTAGAGCCTTACCTGGATCCCAGGGATTTTATTATACCGATCAGGGGACTTTTGTTACACACCTCGATCAGGGAACTTCTTATACTGATGATGGGACTTTGTTATACTAAATCTGGGGACTTTTATATTTGATCAGGGTTTATATACTCTGACCAAGTGGGGTTTTGTTATGTACCAGATCAGGGACTTTGTTATACTAGGACCAGGTGGACATTGTTATACTAGACCAGGGTGCTCCTTTGTTATACTCGATTAGGGGGCCTTTGTTATACTTTTTACGGCGGGGTCTTTGTTTTACTCTGATCAGGTGATTTTTGGTTTCTCTCGATCAGGACTTTGTTATAGTACCTCGCCTTCGACTTGTTTACTCGACCGACTTGGTATACCATAAGGACTTTTCTATACTCGACGAGGGCCTTTATTATGCTCAGGGACTTTGTTATACTCAATCAGAGGACTTCGTTATACTCGATTAGGGGGCCTTGTTATACTTGACCAGGGACTTTTGTTTTACTCGATCAGGGACTTTATTATACTCGATCAGGGGACTTTGTTACACTCGATCAGGGGACTTTCTATACTGGATGAGAGGCCTTTGTTATACTAGATCAGGGGCTGGTTATACTCTGATCAGGGACTTTGGTCTCTCGATCTGAGGTCTTTGTCATACTCGATCAGGGACTCTGTTATACTGCTGACCAGGGGCCTTTATGCTCGACCAGGGTGCCTTGTTGTTTCGATCAAGGGAATCGTTATACTCGATGATGGGACTTTTGTTGCCAGCATCGGGGACTTTTTATATTCGATCAGGGGCTTGTTATACTCGATTAAGGGGTTTTGCTATACCTCGATCAGGGACTTTGTTATAACCAATCAGGGCCTCGTTATACCGATCAGGACTTTGTTATACTCGACCAGGGACATTGTTATACTAGACCAGGGTGCCTTTTGTTAAGCTGGATCAGGGACTTTGTTTTACTCGATCAGGGACTTTGCTATACTCAATCAGGGACTTTTGTTTTTCCTGATCAGGGCCATTTTATATACCTTCACCATGGACTTTATTACACTTCCCAGACCAGGGACTTAGTTATACTCGACCAGTAGACTTTTTTTACCTCGATCAGGGGACTTTGTTATACCTGATCAGGGACTTTGTTATACTCGATCAGGGGACTTTTGTTATATTTAACCAGGGGGACTTTTGGTTATCTCGAATGGACTTTGTTATGCTCCGACCAGGGCCTTTGTTATACTCGGATCCGGGACTTGTTATACTCGATCAGGGACTTTAGCAATACCTCGATCAGCCTTGTTATACTCATCAGGGGACTTTGTTATACTCGATCAGGGACTTTGTTATAACTCGAATCAGGGGACTTTTGTTTTACCTGACCAGGGGACTTTTGTTATACCGACCAGGGCCTTTTGTTATACCCGATTAGGGGCCTTTGTTATACTTGACTAGGGGACTTTGTTTTACTCGATCAGGTGATTTTGCTTCTCTTGATCAGGACTTTGTTATACTCGCCTTCGGACTTTTGTTTTCTTACCTGGATCAGGGGACTTTGGTATACTGACCAGGGACTTCTTATGCCTCGATGAGGGCCTTTTTTTTTATTCGCCCAGGGACTTTGTTATACCAGTGAGAAGTCTTTGTTATACTCGATTAGGGGCCCTTGTTATACTTGACCAGGGACTTTTACTCGATCAGGGACTTTATTAAACTCGATCAGGGACTTGTTACACCTCGATCAGGGACTCTTCTATACCTCGATCAGACTTTCTTATACTGATCAGGGGCTTTTTATACTCGATCAGGGACTTTGTTATACCCGATCAGGGACTTGTTATACTCGATCAGGGACTTTGTTATACCCGACCAGGGGATCCTTGTTATGCTCGACTCAGGTGCCTTTGTTATGCCTCGATCATGGAATTTGTTATACTGATGAGTGGACTTTGTTATACTGAATCAGACTTTTATATTTGATCAGGGTCTTTTGTTATACTCGATCAAGGGGCTTGTTATACTCGATCAGGTGACTTTGATATATTCTCGATCAGGGGCCTTCGTTATATCTCGATCACAGGGACCTTTGTTATACCTCGACCAGGGAATTTGTTATACCCTGACCAGGGTGCCTTTGTTATGCCTGGATCAGGGAC
>NW_024751456.1:0-16661 GCF_018991925.1 Homarus americanus
GGCCAACTTCACGCCATCTCACGGCCAAACAGTCACTGAGCAGGGTGCCAGATGTACGACCTTCACGGCCAACTTCACGCCATCTCACGGCCAAATCTTTTTGGATGGGAAGCACAAGGCTATTTTTGCAATCCACACAAAATAAAAGTATCCCCTACAATATCCACTTAAAATGTCGTAATATAACCAAATTTTCACTTAGAATTGAGAGCCCAATGATTACATAAACATAATATCTATAATCTACAGTGAAGATTTACCTTAATCTGAAATGGTGGTGGAGCATGATAATGGTGGTGGAGCATGATAATGGTGGTGGAGCATGATAATGGTGGAGAACTTGATAACACTAGTTGGCGTAAGCAAAACGTCTAGTTAGTCATCGTCCCCTGGTTTGTTATATTTTCTACCACTGTCGTAGGACCCTTTTCATTTACTAGTGGACATTTTGAAAACTAGCACTCGGAATTTCAGAAAGTAACTCAGATGGCTTTGTTAGCTCTGAAGCTGCCTATTGCAGACTCAATTCAATTCAATTCAATTTCAATTGTTTATTCCTTGATAGAGGAAGCGGGATCCTAGTGCTGTCACTAGGTACCCCTGTACAATGACACCAGAAGCATCTGGCAAGTGTGAAAAGTATATACAGTATAAATATTATAAAGGGGCTTACTAAAGCCTAAGGAAGGAAGGATGTTCCTTTAACACATAATTAATATTATTTACAAAATATCTGGCCAGTATTGGGAGGATCATCGTGTCTCCGTCAGGGGGTCGTGGAGTGGTGGTCCAGCAGGCGTCACGGAAGCGTTGTGTGTGGGGACATCTTAGGAGGTAGTGAATAAGGGTGCGGCTGTCGGGTCTTCTGCATAACGCACAAGAACGCTGCTCAGGGGATGTGGGGATACCAATCTCCCAAGCAAAGTCATACCCAACGATGATACGGGCAGCAATCACGTCCCCCTTCCGCGACCCTTTCCCATAGACGTATGAGAAGTCAGGAAGTTTACGGAGGACATCGTACCATGTGGGCGGGGAGTCCAGGGGGATGGCTGCTTCCCGAGCTTCTCTCTGTTTGCGGCGGATTTGGGTCCTAATCTGTAAGAGTGTTCGAGGAACAACGTAGTCAGGTGTGGCCTTGTTGCAGCCAGTCTTGGCAAGGTCATCTGCTGCCTCATTCCCCAAGATACCGAAATGACTAGGTATCCATAGGAATGTCACAGGACGGCCTTCATCCTGAAGTGTGGATGTTAACCCTCGTATTCGGAGGATGAGGTCCTTATTTTCCCCAGATCCAAACGCGATCCCGTCGAGAGCAGACCTGGAATCGCAGCAGACAAGCAAGGGGCAGAAACCATCTGCTTCTTCCTCAGCGAGAAGGGCAGCAAGGAGGGCTATTAGTTCAGCCTGAGTGGAGGATGCCCCGTCAGAAACTCTGAGAGACAGTTTGATAGGCTCAGGGGCATGAGGACGGGAGATGTAGACACCAGCCCTGGCCCTACCTGTAGCGGGGTCAACAGAACCATCAGTGTAGAGGACGACCCTACCTGGGGACCAGTGAGCGATCCTGGAGAGGTGGTATTTGCAGAGAATAACAGGGTTCACCTGGGATTTCGGGAGCGGTCCACCGAGGGCAATCACTTCAGGTTGAAAATCCAGCCAGGGAGAAGGAGACGAACCAACAGCAGGGGTGACAACAATATCATGCAGGAGGTCATGTTCCTGAAGGGCTCGGATGAGTGACCCTCGCCACTGTCTTCTAGATGGAGGTCGGTCTCGAACAGCAGTAGTCAAGTTGGTTTGGACATAGTTGCCCCTAGGATCCCGTAGAATGGAGACGGCAGTTTTTAGGTAAAACTCCTGGACACGATCCTGTAAGGGGGAAAGACCAAGTTCGTTATGTAGAGCGTGTCCACTGAGGAGCCCCAAGGATGATACGAGCAGCTTTCCTCTGGATAACTTCGAGACGGTTGACAGCAGTCCGACTAATGTTGACGAGGGCAGGGGCGGCGTAGTCGACACAGGAACGGACAAAAGACTTGTACATGGTGAGAAGTACAGGGATGCTGGCACCAAGGAAACCCCTGCACATGGTAGAGAGGGGAGCGAGACGCCGAAAACATATGTCTCGAAGATAGCGGACTTCAGGGATCTGACAACGTGTGCGAGTTACATACACACCCAGGTATTTTGTCTCATTAACCCAGTCCAAGGGCGTTCCTGATAAGAAAAGGGGTGGAGGTACAACACGACCGTGCCACATGGCTTTTGTTTTCGCAGTTGAAAGAAGGAAACCAAGTGAATCACACTCTCTGGAGACCAGATCAAGGGCTTCCTGCATGCTGAGGTAGTCAGTGGCTTGGAGGAGGACATCGTCGGCATATCCTGAGTGGACAACTTCTGTCGGCCACGGGAGTGATGCAATGGAGTGCATGAGAGTGTTAAACAAGGTGGGACTCAGGACTCCACCTTGAGGGGTGCCGAGGTTCATTTCTTGAACAGGAGACATAGAGCCTTCAACGCGAACCCGGGCCTGACGTCCAGTGAGGTAAGAGGCGATCCATTGTAGAAGTCTCCCTTTAACACCTAACCGTGCAAGTTCAGCTAAAATGAGGGCAGGCTGAGCCGTATCAAAGGCTCCCTTGATATCAAGGAAGACGGAAACGCGGGCAGTCTGATTGCAATAAAAGGAAGCAATGGAGTGTGCTGTGCTGCGATGTTGAATGAAACCATTGAGGGAGTTGTGGAAGCCGCCTATGGTGTGAAGAAGGCGACGATGGAGTACCCTCTCCATCATCTTGCAAACACAGGAGGTAAGACTAATGGGTCGATATTTCCCAGGATCTCCCGGCTTAGGGATGGGGATAATAGTGGCATTTTCCAGTTGGACGGGAGAACCCCATGTTCATAAGACATATTGTAGAGAGCAAGCAAGGGGCCGTTAGGAATATTAGTACAGGCGTTGAGGACGGAGTAGGTTATCTGATCATCCCCAGGAGAGGTGTCTTTTCTAGAGCGACGAGCACTGTCAAGCTCGAACTGTGTGATGGGATGATCAGTGGGGGCAGGGGAGGTAAGAGCAGCACGAACAACAGGCTCAGACGCATCGATGCGGGCCTGCACTGCCGCCTGCATTGGATCTGGAAGTGCCTCAGGGGAGGAAGCTCGTGCCCAGTCCTCCATTAAAGAGCAGGCAAGGGAGGCGGGGTCAGGGTGGGGAGGAGGCCTCCGTCGAGTACCCCGTATAGCATTAATCCGATTCCATACATAAGAGGGTGACGACTGGAACGATAGAGACCCCGTGAAGGATAGCCAGTCCGCCTCACGTATCCGACGGCGCTCCTGAGCTGCAAAGGAGCACCAATTTTTGAAGTCTTCCCAGTCCTCTGGAGACCGAGACCTCCGTATGGCAGAGTGGAGATCACGGGTTACCTGCCGGAGATGTCTCATGGCAGGGATACGATACCAGTAGTTGGTGGCACTTCTGGGGTGACGGGAGGGCGTGGAGGGGTAGCGCGATTGACAGAGTCATACACGGCATCAACAAAATCAGCGCTGTAAGAGTCAAGGGACTGAGGGACAACATATGAATCCGCCCAGGTAGAAAGGTATTGGGTAAAGGGAGGAACAGCATCTTGTGTGAGACGAAGGCGAGGGGATCGATAAGGAGTTGATGTCGGGGCAGAGAAGGAGAGCCTGAGATGGGTAGTAACGGCAAGATGGTCACTATACAGAGCAGGCTCGGTGCAGACGGTAGGATGAAAGGAAGTATGACCGTTCAATAGTAAGCCAACATCAAGGAAACTATGGGGGAGGCGAGTAGGATCGTCAGGACAAAGAAAGCGAACATCATCATCCCCATTAAGAAACTGTGAGAGATGTGATCCATTAAGGGTACATGGAGTGGGATGATCCGGAGTAAGAGTGTGATGGCGGGCATTAAAGTCGCCAAGAACAATAGTGGGAACCCCATCATGGAGGTCGTGAAGAACCTGGGGGTCCAGAGAATCACTCTTGAAATGAACATTGACTACACGAAGGGTCCGGTCACCAAGAGTAAGGGAGACAGAAAGTAATTCAGACGGGGGTCCATGTGAGTCAGGTGAAGGGAGACGAACAGATGGAATGGTGTTACGCACAAGGGTGAGGAGGCCACGAGCCTGCCCACGGTACCGAGGCAGGGTGTAAACAGAATAGCCAGAGAGGCGGAGTGGAGTAACATCGTCTGCGATGGTTTCCTGAAGTAGAGCAACATCTACTTGATGGGAGAGCACAAACTGGGCGAGGTCTGTCCGGCGAGGTCTAAGTCCCTGGATGTTCCATTGTAAGAAGAGGAGGGAACGGCCTCCGGTGTGAGATGAGTCGGAGGGGCTAGATCGGGCTCCAGAGGAGGTACCAAATTCTGTTGAGAGAAATGGAGAGGGAGGAGTGGGAGAGCGAGGGATGGATCCTCCATCTCGGGAGATGGAAGGAGGCGGGTCATCAGGGCTTGCAAAGTGTGCCCCTGTTGGGTCAGGGTGTCCAGAATGAGTTGTTGTTGCTTCTGCAATGTCGCAATTGTTTTCACAAACAAGTCGAGTTGGGCTGAGAGAAGGTTGATTTGCTTGGAGTGGCGATCCAGACGGAGAGTGATTGTTTCCATAGAACCAACTTGGTGTACCTGTGCATGAGCTGGAGGTGGCGGCGAGGATTGCCGAGGGCCCGACTGGGCATGTGGTGGTGGTAGCGACGGAGAGGGGCGGTGAGGGTTCAGTTGAGTAAGAGGTGGTGGTGCTGGTGAGAGACAGCGGGGGTCCGGGTGGGCAGGAGATGGTGGTGACTGTGTGGCAGGGCCGGCAACGACCTTGTTCCAAGAACGGTAGGGAGAGGGAGGGAGGGGAGAAAGGATGGGTGGTAGGGGTGATGGAGGGGTGGTAGAGGAGAGGAGATCAATGGGAAATCCTTGGTGGATGGAAGAGGCGGTGGTGGATAGGATTGAGGTTTGGTTGACAGGGGCTTCGTCAGAGACGAGGGCGGTGGTACAAGGTAAGTTTTCCCCGGGCGAGTGCCAGGACGCTGTGGGCAATTGGCATTCCAGGCGTGGTGACTGCCATGGCAATTGACGCACCGTGGAATAACTGGGATTTTGTTCTGAATTTTCGATTTGCATTCCTCTGTGTCGTGAGGACCTGCACAGAAACCGCAGGCGACCATCCTCGTGCACTCCCAGGTGCGGTGTTTCCACGATTGGCAACGACCACAGATTTTCGGGGTTCCGATAAATCGGTCGAGAGGACAGTTGTGAATTGGTCCTACATTCACCTTCGGGGGGAGGGGCCCACCCACCAGCCGATGAGTTCGTTGGATGGACGTTTGGAGACCGGGTTGATGCGGCGTTCCATGTCCAGTAGTTGTGGGAGAAGAGGGCGAAGATCGTCGATAGGGATCTCCCAGGGTACGTGGCGAACCATTACCTTGGTACGACGAGTTTCTGGGGTGATGATGGTGAACTTCAGCATCACCTCCCCCTGGGGAGCAGGAAAGCCCACCTGAGTGAGCAGGCGTACCGTCTCGTCCATTTGTGTGGTGACTATCACGGCTGTGGGACCTCGGCGGAGGCGAAGTGTTGAGTCCTGAAGTGGAGAGCAGTGACGGAAGAACCAGGTCGTCCGTGTGCTCAGAGGCAAGTCCTGAGGGAAGGCGAGACGACGAAGGCGCGACGGGGCAGGGAGACAAAGGGAATCCCCTATGTCCATCGTCGGCGGAGGGTCGGTCATTGAGCCACATGTAGGCTCACTTGGGGACCCCGATGACAGGAGTTCACCCTCTACAGCCCCAGAAGGGGTGCAAGGGGGAGCCGTGGCCCCTGCTGGAGACCCTGACTTCTAAGGTTTCTGCTTCTTCTTTGACGTGTCTTCAAGAAGAAAGTCGTCAGCATCACTGTCACCTACTGCCGCCGTTTCCAACGAACGGGAGCGTTTAACGGCGGGCATAGGGCACGTTGGCAACACTGCAGTCAGGTGGAGGGGTAATGACGTCACACTATCACACTGCGCATGCGCAAACTTGAAAAACTTTGCTCAGAGGGATCGGGTGGTAGGACCAGATGTTTTATCCCCAAAAAATGACAAAGTCCAAAAGTAACAAAAAAATATATGCCACTGTGCTGATATCTGGGTCTTACTATAGTTGTCTGCACAGGCTGGGATTGGTAGACGCTCTGAATTCGTCAGAAATACGAATTTTAAGGAGCAGTCTCTTACAGCCTTTGTTGACACTACGCACGCATGCGCGTTTTCATTGCAGACTCTTTATTTTCTTATGTTCTTAACTGGGGCTAGGCGTTCCAGATTGGCCACCATACCCTCCTTTGCTCCCCTCTGTAGTGCGTCGGATATTTAACATGTTGGAATAGAAAATCATCTCTCAGAGTTTCTACGAAAAGTGACTGGATTATTTAGGTCGTTTGGCGTGAATTCATTTCTCCAGTCGATGTCGCCATAATTAGTGTTCCCCATGACAAGGGTGGCTAGGGTTCTGCCCCGGTACATTGTCAATTAAGTTTCTCTGGTTTAATACACTACATTTTGGGGGTATGAACATACATCAAACAAGGAGTAAGTCTCTTGCAAGTTTCTTGGGAAAGGTTCGTAAATGAGTCATATCCAACTCACATTCCTCCGGTTCGATTCTCCTGTTTTTGTACTGTAGTGGATACCTCCCTTACAAACGCTGAGTAGCCCACCCCGCGAATTACCCAGTGTCTAGGTCAACCAGCGCCGCCTTACATGACGGAGGTCAACTACTAAGCTACGCCTACCTCCGCTACTAAAGACCTGACCTCGTGGTGACCTGCCTCTACCTACACCAACCAACACCTCCTCCTGCCTGGTGGTCCTCGCTCCCGCCGGCGAGCATGGCGACCCACAAGCTGTCCTCCTCTGAGCATCCTCACCAACCAGCTCTCTCTACATCACGCTTGTAACCATGCTGCCTTCCCACCATTGTACATCCAATACAACATGTATACAGAGAGCACATTGTGAGTTTCCTTTCTCCACCCCATCCTGAGTGTGAACCAACAACATATACTGTACCGGGTTGATGTACCCTCAAACGCCGCTCTTTTGTCGTGTCACTATTAGTGTACATGACCTTCAAGCCGGAATTTGTCCTCTGCAATGTCTCTGGTCTTGGTATTGCAACACCGGCTCTCCTCCAGTTACCTCGGGTTAAACTTTGTAGTGGCTACTCTCCCCTACAACTCCCAACTGAGCTCCGGCCGCACTCCGACCAGCCAATCAGCGTACAGCCAGCTACGCCGAGAGACTAGGTCTATGCAGAGGACGTAGGGGTACGATCGCCGACCTAGTCTCGACCATCAACCTCCAGTTCAGGATCAGAGCGTTTCACACCTTACGCTTGAGCCGCTGTGATTGGTCCGCTCGCTACGCGCAGCCCAGATCCTGATCCTGGTAAATTGTATAAATACGGCTACGCCTGCCCAGGGAGATCATCCTACACTCAGCTACTGGACCAGCAACATCTCTCTCAGCTCCTCACCTACTCACTCCTAAGTACTGCACTGTACCACAATATATACAGGAAGCACATCGTGAGTTTCTATCCAACCTCATTCCTGAGTGAAGGTATCTACATGTACGTACGTTTGTGTGCCCATACAAAGAGATAATAGACAACTAAAGAGAATTGACAACTGGCCACAAACGCAGGCACTATAACTTTATCCTCTTCACCACTGATCTGCTCCTTGGGTGATCACTGTATCCCTTGTTATTTGTGGGGAGTTTTGTATTATTACGCTAAATAGCTAAGGTAACTTACGCTGAAATACCTTAGTAAGGTATAACTAAATTAATAATTACACGAGACATCAACAATTAAAAAATGTGAGAGCACTTGTAATTATTTTTGTATTTCGTTTTTCTTTAAGTCTGGATCTAAGGAAACTATATTTTTAAATTTAAGTAATAAATATTATTTTTGAAGTATGACAAATTTGAAGAAAAAAAGTGGAAGGTGAATCAGGGAATCCTACACTATAACCTAGATTATGCATCATGATTATTCACGTGACAGACCAGACATAGTTTTGAAGAAAACAAAAAAAAATAATAATATAGTATTTTAAGTAAGATAAAATATTTAAAAAATATAAATGTTTCATTTATAAAATATGAAAAACAAAGACAAAAGCATGCAATGTGTCAAACACCTGGTAAGAGTGACAAAATCTTGGAACGTGCCTAAAGAAATGTCAGTTGATGGAGAGCTGTTGGAGTGGATAGACGTCAGTGTATACTTTTACTTTTTCTAGTATTCTTTATTCTTCAAAATGCCGTGGCCAAGTGAGATTGGCAGTAGTAAGTAACGTGATTATTAGTAAATAATGTACTTATATTTATATTAAATTACCTTTGCGGTAAATTTTCATTTTTAATCAATATGGCTCTCGAGCCATCAGTGTCCAAGAGGACAAACGTAAAAGTAATGTTTTTTTTTCCAATGGTTTAGGCTATTTTCTTCCATGACGTTTTTCTTGCAAATGAACTACCGGTAAAATGATCTAACTTAACCTCCTAAACTGAGCTCCTTCCCCTGGGTATCCCGGTAATATTTAAGTCATTTGCGAGGGAATCATCATAGAAGAGTGTCTTGAAATTGTCTAAATCATCGGTTAACACATTTGCTCAACTCGAGAGCCTTATTGGTTGAAAATGACAATTATATATATATATATATATATATATATATATATATATATATATATATATATATATATATATATATATATATATAATATATATACACAGTATATATATATATATATATATATATATATATATATATATATATATATAACTATATATATATACAGTATATATATATATATTATATATATATATATATATATATATATATATATATATATATATATATATATATATATATATATATATATATATATATATATATATATATATATATATATATATATATATATATATACAGTGGCGTAGCTAGAGTGTGTGCCGCCCGGGGCGGCCCTTGAGTTTGCCGCCCCACCCCCCATCCGTGCCCCCACAAAAAATACATATTGCACAGTGACTCACTCTTATATATATATATACAGTATATATATTAAATAGTTTGTGTACCATTATAATATTACTGTACTTTCACATACTCAAATATAGTATGCTTTAAATACACCCCAAACATACTTAAACTTTATAAGTAACAGTTAAAGAAAAAGCAAAAGCGACATATAAGATAGGGAAAAAAGTAAAAAAGTGTAAAAAATTAGGACCATCTTTATTTCTGAAATGAAAACTACAACTTTCTACAAAGTAACTTTTCTTGTTTTTTTGTTGGCAAATTCTTCAATGACATTGTCAAAAACTATTTCATCTGTCAATTGTCGCTCTATAGACAGTATGGCAAGATTTCTCAACTGCAAGGTGCTCATAGTAGATCTTAAGTAATTCTTGATCAGTTTTAGTTTCGAAAAACTCCTCTCACAGGTAGCAACACTAACAGCAATTGTGAGGAAAATCCTCAGCATTATTACTATATTTGGAACCGAGTTCCCAAGGTTATACTTTTGAATAAACTGCAAAAGTTCAAGGGGGCCTTCTTTCCACGTCTGTATTCGGTCTTTAATAGTTATAGCAGCAACAGCAACAAAATGCTGAAGTCTTTTTCTCTCAACGAGGAACTCCTCATTATCAATGTCGTCGTGATCGTGATCTATTTGACACTCATATTTATCATCCAAAAGATTCAATGGGGTAAGGAAGGCATATTTCTCAGCAAGTTCATGAAGCTGTTGAAATCTCAAAGTTATTTCTTGGATCACTCTGTCCAGCGAAGAAAACATTTCTCTCCTCAATTCAATGTCGTATGGCAATTCAGCATCTCGTGATCCTTCACCAAACATTTGTTTCTTCTTTTTGGGTTGAAGCTGACGCTCCATGACTATCCCCAGATCATTGCAAATTTCTTTGGCATAGTTAACTCCATTACTCACTAGCTTGTCCCTGTTTTCAACTAGAAATGTTTCTAATGCCCTGAGTTTTATATCACATTGTTGTATGTTCAAGCCCTTGGTTTGGAGGTAAGTCTGCGAGTCGTTAATTTCTAGAAGGACGGGTCCCCACAGGCCAAGAAAGCACAAAAAGGAAAATCATTGCAACGCACCAAGTAGAACACCAGCATCTGCCCTGGTAGCTGTATTTTCTTCTTCACCAGTTAACTTTTCTAGGGCACTTAAGATTTTTGAGAAATGTTTCTTTACAACACTTACAGCTTCTCCCCTCGCACTCCACCGAGTTTCTATTATGCGCTTGACACTTTCACCAGTGACTGAAGTTAGAACATCCCAGCGATGGGTTGATGAAGAAAAATATACAAACAAACGCTCCACACATCCAAAAAAGGTAACAGAATTCACAGCAACAGAAGCTGCATGAACACCCGCCAAATTCAGCGAGTGATTTGTACAAGCGACAAATTCTGCTTTTTTATTAATTTCCTTGATACGTTTCTGAACACCAGTATGAACACCAGCCATCACCGCAGCATTATCATATGCTTGCTCTCTACAATTTTGAATATCAATTCCGTCTTTCTCTAATTTTTCCAAAATCATCATTGAAATATTCTCGGCGGTTTTACCTTTTGTTTCAATGAAATCGACAAATGATTCCACAACCTTCACTTTATCTCCATCGATCATAACATAGCGTAAAACTTGGCTCGTTTGATCCTTATGTGAAATATCAGAAGTGCTGTCGAATATCATGGAAAAGTGCTTTGCTTCTTTTACTTGCTTGATGACTTTGCTTCTTACGTTTTCTCCCAAAATTTCTATAAACTCGTTCTGAATAGTAGGAGACAGATAGGAAGTAGCAAACATGTTTCCCAGCTGGATTCTTAGATGATGTTCACGTAGCACTGGATCATATTTCGCCAACAAATCAACTAGCTCTATAAAATTTCCTCTATTTTCCGTTGCTTCAGTCTCGTTTCTCTCATAATTCATTCCTTCTCGGTGACCTCGTAAAGCCAAATTCTGTTTAGCTAGGAATCTAATAATATCAAGCAATCTTGAAAGGATTTCCTTCCACTTTTTCACTTGGCTTTCAACAACTTCTTGTTCTTTTTTATCAATTGTTGCTCCACGAGTAATCCTAATTTCCAACTCCTTCCATTGTGTGAAATTCCGAACGTGAGCTGCACTGGATTCGTGCTCGGACATTCAAGGATTCAGTTTCCACCATATGTTGAATCCATCCTCAGAATTAAATTTTGAGTTACTTCTGTCTGAAAACAGTTTGCAACAAAAGCAGTAAAGAGGATTAACTTGCCGCCGATACAAAGGGATGGATTAAAGTCTCCTGTAGCTGCAGATATGGGTGATGAGCAGACCCAAAAGTGCCGCCCCCCAAAAGTGCCGCCCCCCCCTAGCTACGCTAGTGTATATATATATATATATATATATATATATATATATATATATATATATATATATATATATATATATATATATATATATATATAGTTATATATAACTAAATATATATATATATAGTTATATATATATAGTTATATATATATATATATATACAGTGGTAGCGGAAAGTTTGGGCGCAAGACGAATGTAAACAATTGTGACATTTAAATAGACATTTAAAGGGCTCATGACGTACCTTATTTGCCAAGCGATTTTCCTCTAAGCTTGATGACCTTCTCCAAACGTTGTGGGATGCATCTTGCCAGTTTTTCTATGTGTTGGGGAATGATATTATCCCAAATATCCTGTATTTCTATTTTTAGCTTCGCTACTGTCGAAGCGTCACGATCCTGAAGCTCTTTTTTAATGATATGCCACACGTGCTCTATGGGATTTAGGTCTGGTGAATTCCCAGGCCACTTTTTGAAGTAATCTACACCACAGTCCTCTAACCACTGGATAATAGATCGAGCTGTGTGAGCAGGAGCTCCATCTTGCATAAACTAGCTAGCGTTACACTTTTCAAAGCTTTCAGGCAGGTTATCACACAATAACTCGAAATAACTGTGCTGATTTACACTCATTTTTTTCAAAAAATACTAAATTGCCAACTCCACCAAATGCAAAGCATCCCCATACCATAACACTTGGAGCATGCTTTACAACTTTAGCTGTGTAGCGGGGGTCATTTGGGTCCGATCCTTTGGGACGCCTGACACGCTTGGACCTGCAGCCAGACGACACCACAAACGTTGACTCATCACTCCACAAGACTTGTTCCCAGTCTTCTAGGGTCCAATCCTTATATTTCTTGCTAAAAGCAATGCGATCCCATACATTTTTTGCACTTAAGAGGGGAAGAACTTTAGCACAACAACTGCGATATTGTAAATCTTTGAGTAAATGATCAGAAATACATCTTACAGACACGTCCTGGAGCAGTGCAGGGTTATTTTCCTTCAGTTTTCGAGCTGTGAGTGTTGGATTTTTATCCAACTGCCTCTTTATAACCTTGGAAGTACGATTTTGTATTTTCCTTGGCCTACCAGAGCGAGGCTTGGGGGTAGGAATATCCTCACCTCCGCCGTCTCTAAATTTCTTGATCCACTTTTGAACTTGCCGCACTCCTATTCCCACACGAGTGGCTATATCTTTACACTTATAACCCTCCTTATAGAGGGTTATAATAGCAACAATTGTGTCTCTTCCCAGCTCTTTACCACTTCCCATTACAGAGATATTGAGGCACAAACAGAAAAAAACGCAAAAAAACGACTAGTCCGCGTGAGAGAAGTTTACACACTGCACCCATGTGCTCACTGAAGCGACTAATCAGAGTTGCCAAGTAGTGCGTATTGTCTCGCCTAAATAGCGGTACAAACCCTAGCATTGAAATATAGCGAAAAGTTTGGGCGGAAATTGGTATTTATCGTATGTTTTGATAATAGCGGAAAGTTTGGGCGCCTGTAATTTTGCGCCCAAACTTTCCGCTACCACTGTGTGTATATATATATATATATATATATATATATATATATATATATATATATATATATATATATATAGTTATATATATATATAACTAAATATATATATATATATATATATATATATATATATATATATATATATATATATATATATATATATATATATATATAACACACACACACACATATATATATATATATATATATATATATATATATATATATATATATATATATACATATATATATATATATATATAACTATATATATATATATATATATATATATATATATATATATATAGTTATATATATATATGTATATATATATATATATAACTATATATGTATATATATATATATATATATATATATATATATATATATATATATATATATATATGTATATATATATATATATACATATATATATGTATATATATATGTATATATATATATGTATATATATATATGTATATATATATATATATATGTATATATATATATATGTATATATATGTATATATATACAGTGACCCCTCGTTTAACGAACGCCTCGGTTAACGAAATTTCGGTTAATGAACTGCCTTCCATAAGGATCTTCAATTCGGTTAACGAACAAAAATTCGGCTAACGAATTTCTTACGAACCGACCTCGACATGTTTTCGCTTGCACTGACCGGGCAACCAGCTTTAGTATCAGTCCGCCAATACATTAATCGGTTCTAGGGCTTAAATGCCTTACTATTTTAGTAAATATCAAGAAGTTTATACTATTCAATTATTTTAAAAGTTTAATATTCAATTTTTTAGTCATTTTAACAATTATTGAACATAATTCAAGGTAAAGAAACTAGCTTCTGGCGTGCCATCCAGCCTGTTAACACACCAGACAGGCGTTAGTCTCTCTCTGTTTTCACTGGAGGTAACATCTTGCTTGAGACTCTCTTCAACTAAACGCTTTTTTTCTGTGTTTCCAAGCAAATTATTGGTCATTTTGAAATTTATTTTACATATTGACAATATACAGTATAGCGCAGTGCAGTGTTATTTTAAAGAAAATATTCTTTATTTACGGCTAGTTTAACTTTGAAAAACACGTATTGACATTGTTTGAATCCAGCATGGGGCCTAAGAGATCAAGAAAATCTATTTCAATCCAAACCAAACAGGAAATCATAAAAAACATGAACAAGGCATTAAATCAAATGTGCTTAGCAAAGAATATGGCATGTTGGCATCAACTGTGTCGACAATTCTTGCACAGAAAGACAAATTTACAGAAATGAAAGTGAGACAAATCTACAAGAGTGTTCAAAAGTAGATCCCTAATCGTAGAAACTGAGAGGTTACTTATAATCTGGATTAGGGAAAAACAGATGAAAGGTGATTCAGTTTCTGGTGATTTCATTTGTGAAAGAGCCAGGGAGATTTATGAACATTTAAAGGCAGATCAACCTGGTTCTTCAGGCACAGAATTTGAAGATTTTCGGGCCAGCAAAGGCTGGTTCGAAAAATTTAAGAAAAGAAGTGACATTTTAAGTGTTGTTAGGCATGGTGAAGCTGCTAGTGCTGATAAAGAAGGGGCAGTAAAGTTTTTAGCAGAATGTAAAAAACTGATGGAAGAAGAAAATTATCTTCCACAGCAAGTGTTCAATGTGGACGAAACTGGGCTGTTCTGGAAAAAGATGCCCAAAAGAACATTCATCACCAAAGATGAAGCCTCTTTACCTGGGCATAAACCCATGAAAGACCGTCTCACTCTATTGCTTGGTGCCAATGCTTCAGGGGATTTCCGACTGAAGCCTATGCTTGTCTACCACTCTGAAAACCCCAGGGTGTTTAAGCAACAGAAAGTGGTAAGAACAAAACTTGGAGTTTATTGGAAGTCCAAATGTAAGGCATGGGTGACAAGACAGCTCTTTAATGAATGGGCTGTTGATGTGTTTTGCCCTTCTGTCAAGAGCTACCTAACCACCAATAAACTCCCTTTAAAGGTTCTTCTCCTCATGGATAATGCTCCTGGTCATGACCCTGACCTTGCCAGCAATTTGGAGTATCAATTTGACTTTGTGAAAGTGTTGTTTTTGCCTCCAAACACTACATCAATCATACAGCCAATGGACCAGAATATGATCAGCAACTTCAAGAAGTTGTACATGAAGAAAATGTTTAGGAGGTGTCATCAGGCAACTTCCGCTGATCCTGAACTAACACTGAAACAGTTCTGGAAGACACAATTCAACATCCTGGAGGCTGTAAAATTGATTGTGTCAGCATGGCAAGTAGTCTCCGCTAGATCCCTCAATTCTTCATGGAAAGCACTGTGGCCATCAGTAGTCCATGATTTTGAGGGATTTGAGGAAGAAACAGAGTTGGACAAGGAGATTGTGTCCATTGGTCAGTCATTGGGTCTTGAAGTGGAGGAGGAGGATGTGGAAGAGCTTGTGATGTCTCATGAGGAGGAACTTACTCCTGATGACTTGAAGCAACTGGATGAGATGTTACAGGTAGAGGCTGACAGTGGTGAGAAGGAAATTGAAAGTGATGACCATATGTCAGCTAAACAGTTGAAAGATGTGATTTACTACTGGGAGAAGTTCAGGGAACTGGCTTCAAAGCACCCAGAAGTGGAAAAAACTGAACTAACTTTGTGTCATGTTGAGGACTCAGTGGTCTCCTTTAAACATAAGTTAATGGTGAGGAGGACAGATGCCCCACAGACCACAATTGACACTTTCTTCAGTAAAAGGCAGAGGGAACAAGATGCTATCCCTCAGCCTTCCACTTCAAGAAGGAGAGATGTTCATGGTGGAGAATCTGTCAGTCCAGAGGTTCCTGACATTTTCATGGAAGGTGACTCACCTTCCAAGAAGCAGTAAAATGCTTCTCCTCCACCTCCACTTCCTTCTCTTCTCCCTTCTCCTCCTCCACCTCCCACTTCAAATGCACATCATCATCATCCAGGAGCCTTCTACATACACACCTCAAAGTAAGTAAATTTTTCTACCATTTTTGTTGAAGTTAGGAAATTTTCGGTGAGCTGGAACCAATTACCCAAAAACCCATTGAAACAATGGTTTCGGTTAACGAACTTTTCGGTTAACGAACGACCTTCTGGAACGGATTGAGTTCGTTAACCGAGGGGTCACTGTATATGTATATATGCATGCTGATAACCACAAGGAAAGAAGAAAACTCGAAGTTCCCAAGCGCTTTCGTGTAATTCACATCTTCAGGGGTGAGGACAGACTAAGGAGAAGCACATAACAAGGTATATATATGTATACAGAGGAGGGTGAGATCAAGTCCACAATGGTCAGGTATTAGGAAATGACCCTACTAATCTTCAAAAGCACCGCAGCAGTCGGTAGTCAGGTCATTTGAGTAATGGTATGTACAAACTGGATAATTTCGTAATTAAGATGATTTGTAACCAGTGCATGTACTGTAGTTATACGTATTCCATTTAATTTTATGGTTTTCTTATTAAGTAGATAAATCTCTTTAATGAATACAGCATCACATAACTGTTGCAATGCCAGACACTATCATAAGGTAAATAGATGAATTAGCTGGTGTGATTTAAATGCATATTATTATTTAATTACTGAACTGTAATGTACTGTACTTTGCTTTTAGATCCGAAGCCTCCA
>NW_024751457.1:0-10487 GCF_018991925.1 Homarus americanus
CATCGTTATTTTTCGTCACTACCTCCCCGTGCCGGGAGTGGGTAATTTGCGTGCCTGCTGCCTTCCTTAGATGTGGTAGCCGTTTCTCAGGCTCCCTCTCCGGAATCGAACCCTGATTCCCCGTTACCCGTTATAGCCATTGTAGGCGCATAACCTACAATCGAAAGCTGATAAGGCAGACACTTGAAAGAAGCGGCGCCGGTGCGGAAACCGTGCGCTCAGCCCGAAGTTATTCAGATTCACCACAGGTGGGTTACGGACCGGGGCCCGACCAGTTTTGAACTAATAAAAGCGCTCTTCCCTTGCGGTCAGAGACCAATTGCATGTATTAGCTCTAGAATTGCCACAGTTATCCAAGTAAGTGGGTTTACAGATCCAATGAAACATAGCTGATTTAATGAGCCATTCGCGGTTTCGCCTTAAATCGGCTTGTACTTACACATGCATGGCTTAATCTTTGAGACAAGCATATGACTACTGGCAGGATCAACCGGGTAGCTGCTGCTGTTGGCGGCGCCTATCACGGCGGCCAAAATAGTGAGATTGAGAGAGAGGCAGAAGACATTGGGCGAGGGACCGCACGTTGGCCTTAGAGAAATAGCAAACCAGATGATCAGATCTAACTGCACCTTCTCTTGCTATCCTCGGCGCCAGCAGCGCCACCGTGTGTGCCAATCTCCTCCCTTATCCGCTCCTCTTTGCCCCAGCTCCAGCGAGGCAGCCGACATTGGGCGAGGGACCGCACGTTGGCGAATCTCCTCCCTTATCCGCTCCTCTTCTCTTTGCCCCAGCGAGGCAGAAGACATTGGGCGAGGGACCGCACGTTGGCCTTAGAGAAATAGCAAACCAGATGATCAGATCAACCTGCACCTTCTCTCGCTATCCTCGGCGCCGGCAGCGCCACCGTGTGTGCCAATCTCCTCCCTTATCCTCTCCTCTTCTCTTTGCCCCAGCGAGGCAGCCGACATTGGGCGAGGGACCGCACGTTGGCCTTAGAGAAATAGCAAACCAGATGATCAGATCAAACTGCACCTTCTCTTGCTATCCTCGGCGCCGGCAGCGCCACCGTGTGTGCCAATCTCCTCCCTTATCCGCTCCTCTCCTCTTTACCCAGCTCCAGCGAGGCAGCCGACATTGGGCGAGGGACCGCACGTTGGCCAATCTCCTCCCTTATCCGCTCCTCTTCTCTTCTCTTCTCTTTGCCCAGCGAGGCATAAGACATTGGGCGAGGGACCGCACATTGGCCCATCTCCTCCTCTCTCTCTCTTTCTCTTACTGTTTGTGGGGACGTGGGCTCATGAGCGCCATCGTCGCCCAATATTGGTTAGGTTGTGTATTTCACGGGTGGGAACCGCCATCATCGTTGTTAGGTGATGGGGTAACCCAACGTGTGCTTTGACGAGTTTTGGCTGCTAAACTCTCTTTTTAGTATACTCGGCTCCCAGACTGCGCCCTGGTCGTGTTGAACCATGAGCGTTGTCTATGCACATTAAAGGTAGCCGTTTGCGCGTGGAATAGTGCAATGAATCTCGGTCAAGAGACGGTTGGGCGCTGCATTGAAGGCCGGCACAGACGCGAAGACGGGGTGATCAGCCAACGCAAGTCCGCTAAGTTGGGCAGACAGCAAGGCGAAGGGGAGCCCCGTTCCGGACTGAAAGGCCGCAGCATATGCTGTGACGAAACTAGTAGGGTGGCGACGTGTGCGCCGAGAGAGAGAGACCTGGCAAGTGTAATTGATAGAGCGCGAGCCTACTCGCCATAAGCCCGCTCCACTGCCATTCCTCTGATCCAATGAGACTAAAATCTCTCTCTCTCTCTCTCCTTCTGCTCCAGCCATTGCAGGGCAGGGAAGCGACGGCAATTTTGGTTGTTGTTTTTGAATGCCGCGCTTTGCTTCGCAGAGGCGCCGAAGCGCTCCGCTGGGGCGCGGAAGATATTTCACACCGAATATGTGTGTGAAGGCACCCTCTCCCCTTAATATAGTGAAATAGTGCAATCCAGCATACAAGGTCGGACGATAGGACATTCACCGTACCGCACCTCGAGAGTGGATGTTGGGTAAGGTTAAAACCGGACTGTTCGCAGACAGCCGAATAACCCGGTTCCGGACTAATTGGTGGATGCAACATCATGATGATGCTGCTGCTGTCGCGGAAGCCGCAGTGGCGACGTGAGAGAGTAATAATGTTCAATAGGGAGAGCGACCTGGCTAGTGTAATTGATAGATCGCGAGCCTACTCGCCATTAGCCCGCTCCACTGCCATTCCTCTGACCCAATGAGACTATTCTCTCTCTCGCTCTCCTTCTGCTCCAGCCATTGCAGGGCAGGGAGAGGAAATCGACGGCAATTTTGGTTGTTGTTTTTGAATGCCGCGTTTTGCTTCGCAGAGGCGCCGAGGCGCTCCGCTGGGGGGCGGAAGATATTTCACATCGAATATGTGTGTGAAGGCACCCTCTCCCCTTAATATAGTGAAATAGTGCAATCCAGCATACAAGAGCGGACGATAGGACAGTCACCGTACCGCACCTCGAGAGTGGAAGTTGTTTGATCGTTTGTTAGGCAAGGTTAAAACCTGACTGTTCGCGAACAGCCGAATAACCCGGTTCCGGACTTACAATAGGCGCAACATCATGATGCTGCTGCTGTCGCGGAAACCGTGGTGGCGACGTGCGCGCCGAGAGAGTAATAATGTTCAATTGGGAGACAGACCTGGCTAGTGAAATTCATAGATCGCGCTCCACTGCCATTCCTCTGACCCCATGAGACTATTTTCTCTCTCTCTCTCTTCTTCTTCTGCTGCTGCTGCTGCTCCAGCCATTGCAGGGCAGGGAAGGGAAAGCGACGGCAACTTTGGTTTGTTGTTTTTGAATGCCGCCTTTGCTTCGCAGAAAGCGCCGAAGCCCGCTCCGCTGGGGCGGAAGATATTCCACACCGAATAGGTGTCGGCGAAACCTCTCTCCCCTTAATATGGTGAAATAGTGCAATCCAGCATACAAGAGCGGACGATAGGACAATCACCGTACCGCACCTCCGAAGTGGAAGTTGTTTGATCGTTGTTAGGCAAGATTTAAAACCCGACTGTTCGCGAACAGCCAGAATAACCCGGTTCCGGGCTGACCAGAGCGCAACATCATGATGCTGCTGCTGTCGCGGAAACCGTGGTGGCGCTTGTGTGCGCCGAAGGTAATAATGTTCGAATTGGGAGACAGACCTGGCTAGCAGGTAGAAATTCTATAGATCGCACTCCACTGCCATTCCTCTGACCCCCATGAGACTATTTTCTCTCTCTTCTTCTGCTGCTGCTGCTCAGCCATTGCAGGGCAGGAAGAGAAGCTACAGCAACTTTTGGTTGTTGTTTTTGAATGCCGCGCTTTAGCCGCTTAGAGGCGCGGCGGCGCTCGCTGGGGGCGAAGATATTCCACACCGAATAGGTGTGTGAAAACACCTCTCCTTAATATAGTGAAATAGTGCAATCCAGCATACAAGAAGCGGACGATAGGACGGTCACGATACCGCGCCTCGAGGTTGAGTTGTTTGATCGTTTGTTAGAGCGAGTTAAAACCCGACTGTTACGCGAACAGCGGAATAACCGGTTCGGACTTACAATAGACGCAACATCATGATGCTGCTGCTGTCGCGACCGTGGTGGCGACGTGTGCGCCGAGAGAGTAATAATGTTCAATTGGGAGACAGACCTGGCTAGTAAAATTCATAGATCGCGCTCCACTGCCATTCCTCTGACCCCATGAGACTATTTTCTCTCTCTCTTCTTCTGCTGCTGCTCCAGCCATTGCAGGGCAGGGAAGGGAAAGCGACGGCAATTTTGGTTGTTGTTTTTGAATGCCGCGCTTTGCTTCGCAGAGGCGCCGAAGCGCTCCGCTGGGGGGCGGAAGATATTTCACACCGAATATGTGTGCGAAAGCACCCTCTCCCCTTAATATAGTGAAATAGTGCAATCGAACATATAAGGGCGGACGTTTTCATCACCGTCTCCCACTCGGTGTGTGTGCAGATTCTCGGATCATTTTGTAAAGTATGCTCGACCCCCGATTGACTTTGACGGTCTCCCATTCGGGTGTGCAAGTTTCTGTAGTATGCTATTAAATCGACCCCCGATTGACTTTGACTGTCTCCCATTCGGGTGTGCAAGTTTCTGTAGTATGCTATCAAATGGACCCCCGATTGACTTGTGATCTCCATTGGATGCAAGTTTCTGTAGTATGCTATTAAATCGACCCCCGATTGACTTTGACGGTCTCCCATTCGGGTGTGCAAGTTTCTGTAGTATGCTATTAAATCGACCCCCGATTGACTTTCACTGTCTCCCATTCGGGTGTGCAAGTTTCTGTAGTATGCTATTAAATCGACCCCCGATTGACTTTCACTGTCTCCCATTCGGGTGTGCAAGTTTCTGTAGTATGCTATCAAATCGACCCCCGATTATTTTGGCCAGTCTCCCCTTCCTGGGTGTGCAAGTTTCTGTAGTAGCCTGTCAAATCATTGACTTCGATTGACTTTGACAGTCTCCCATTGGTGTGCAAGTTTCTGTAGTATGCTTTCAATAAATAGACTGGAACTGACGACTATCTCCCATTGGTGTGCAAGTTCTCTGTGGTAATGCTATCAAATCGACCCCGGTGGCTGACGGTCTCCCATTCGGGTGTGCAAGTTCTCTGTAGTATGCTATTAAATCGTCCCTCGATTGACTCTGACGGTCTCCCATTCGGGTGTGGAAGTTCTCTGGTATGTTGTATAATGTGATCGAGGTGCCCCTACCCCTTACTAAAGTGAAATAGTGCCATCCAGCGTACAAGGGCGGCGGTTTTTCATGACCGTCTCCCACTCGGTGTGTGCAGATTCTCGCATCATTTTGTATAGTATGCTATTAAATCACACCCGATTGACTTTGACGGTCTCCCATTCGGGTGTGGAAGTTCTCTGTAGTATGCTATTAAATCGACCCTCGATTGACTTTGACGGTCTCCCATTCGGGTGTGGAAGTTCTCTGTAGTATGCTCTTAAATCGACCCCCGATTGACTTTGACGGTCTCCCATTCGGGTGTGGAAGTTCTCTGTAGTATGCTATTAAATCGACCCCCGATTGACTTTGACGGTCTCCCGACCGAATTGGCGCAGAGTTTCTGTAGTATGCTATTAAATCGACCCCGATTGGCTTGTTGATCCATTAAGATTGTACGAAGTTTCTGTAGTATGCTATAAATCGACCCCGATTGACTGACTGTATCTCCCATTCGGGTGTGCAAGTTCTATGTATGCTATCAAATCGACCCGATTGACGACGACGGTCTCCCATTGGTGTGCAAGTTTCTGTAGTATGCTATTAAATGGAACCCCGATTAGCTTTGACGGTCTCCATTCGGGTGTGCAAGTTTCTGTAGTATGCTATTAAATCGACCCCCGATTGACGGCTATCCTCCCATTCGGTGTGCAAGTTTCTGTAGTATGCTATCAAATCGACCCCCGATTGGCTGACGGTCTCCATTGGTGTGCAAGTTTTCACCCTTAGTATGCTATAAGTATTCCCGATGGACTTTGACGGTCTCCCATTCGGGTGTGCAAGTTTCTGTAGTATGCTATTAAATCGACCCCCGATTGACTTTGACTGTCTCCCATTCGGGTGTGCAAGTTTCTGTAGTATGCTATCAAATCGACCCCGATTGACTTTGACGGTCTCCCATTCGGGTGTGCAAGTTTCTGTAGTATGCTATTAAATCGACCCCCGATTGACTTTGACGGTCTCCCATTCGGGTGTGCAAGTTTCTGTAGTATGCTATTAAATCGACCCCCGATTGACTTTGACTGTCTCCCATTCGGGTGTGTAAGTTTCTGTAGTATGCTATTAAATCGACCCCCGATTGACTTTCACTGTCTCCCATTCGGGTGTGCAAGTTTCTGTAGTATGCTATCAAATCGACCCCCGATTGACTTTGACGGTCTCCCATTCGGGTGTGCAAGTTTCTGTAGTATGCTATCAAATCGACCCCCGATTGGCTTTGACGGTCTCCCATTCGGGTGTGCAAGTTTCTGTAGTATGCTATCAAATCGACCCCCGATTGACTTTGACGGTCTCCCATTCGGGTGTGCAAGTTTCTGTAGTATGCTATCAAATCGACCCCCGATTGACTTTGACGGTGTCCCATTCGGGTGTGCAAGTTTCTGTAGTATGCTATTAAATCGACCCCCGATTGACTTTGACGGTCTCCCATTCGGGTGTGCAAGTTTCTGTGGTATGCTATCAAATCGATCCCCGATTGACTTTGACGGTCTCCCATTCGGGTGTGCAAGTTTCTGTAGTATGCTATTAAATCGACCCCCGATTGACGTTGACGGTCTCCCATTCGGGTGTGCAAGTTTCTGTAGTATGCTATTAAATCGACCCCCGATTGACTCTGACGGTCTCCCATGCGGGTGTGGAACTTCTTTGGTATGTTGTATAATATGACCGAGGTGCTCCTACCCCTTACTGTAGTGAAATAGTTCCATCCAGCATACAAGGGCGGACGCTTTCACGACCGTCTCCCACTCGGTATGTGCAGATTCTCGGATCATTTTGTATAGTATGCTATTAAATCGACCCTCGATTGACTCTGACGGTCTCCCATTCGGGTGTGCAAGTTCTCTTGGGGCATTTGAAGTATGAGTTGAGTTTAATGAAGTTGATTTCGTCATAGGCACGGTGCTGTGCTGTGCCATCGACAACACCAATAGGGAAGGGGCATCTATTTTTACTTAGGCTAGCATACCTAAGTTAAAGCAAACTCCCCTTGCCAATACAAAAAGGAAGAGGATTTCGACATCGACGAAAACTCCGGCGGCCCGGTAGTGGTTGGTTAGGTTAGGTTAGGTTAGGTTAGGTTAGTTTAGGTTAGGTTAGGTTAGGTTAGGTTAGGTTAGGTTAGGGTAGGTTAGGTTAGGTTAGGTTAGGTTAGGTTTGGTTAGGTTAGGTTAGGTTAGGTTAGGTTAGGCGGCCCGGTAGTGGTTGGTTAGGTTAGGTAGTTGCCTGTATTATTATTCTATAAAATTTAAGGTCCCCCGTTAGACTTTACCACGGTCAGGCTAAACAGTTTAGGCTAGATAGTGGTGGCTGCTTGGATTATTTCTTTGTCTCTTATTGACTTCGGGTGGCTAACCTCTATAAAATTGAGGACACCAATAGACTTTGTACTAAGGTTAGGTTAAACAGACCTTGGAGCAGGCCGCTACACACTTTTGCTGTAATGGAGGATTTCGCCATCGGGGAGCGTGACGAAACCTCCGGCGAAAGTAGTGGTTAGGTTAGGCGGCCCGGTAGTGGTTGGTTAGGTTAGGTAGTTGCCTGTATTATTATTCTATAAAATTTAAGGTCCCCCGTTAGACTTTACCACGGTCCGGCTAAACAGTTTAGGCTAGATAGTGGTGGCTGCTTGGATTATTTCTTTGTCTCTTATTGACTTCGGGTGGCTAACCTCTATAAAATTGAGGACACCTATAGACTTTGTACTAAGGTTAGGTTAAACAGACACTTGGAGCAGGCCGCTACACACTTTTGCTGTAATGGAGTATTTCGCCATCGGGGAGCGTGACGAAACCTCCGGCGAAAGTAGTGGTTAGGTTAGGCGGCCCGGTAGTGGTTGGTTAGGTTAGGTAGTTGCCTGTATTATTATTCTATAAAATTTAAGGTCCCCCGTTAGACTTTACCACGGTCAGGCTAAACAGTTTAGGCTAGATAGTGGTGGCTGCTTGGATTATTTCTTTGTCTCTTATTGACTTCGGGTGGCTAGCCTCTATAAGATTGAGGACACCAATAGACTTTGTACTAAGGTTAAGTTAAACAGACACTTGGAGCAGGCCGCTACACACTTTTGCTGTAATAGAGGATTTCGCCATCGGGGAGCGTGACGAAACCTCCGGCGAAATTAGTGGTGGCTGCCTGTATATCTCTATAAAATTTAGGCCGCCAATAGACTTTACACCAAGGTTAGGTAGTGTTGGCTGCTTGGGTTATTTCTTTCTGTCTGTTATTGACTTAGGCTGGCTAGCCTCTATAAAATTGTGGACACCAATAGACTCTGTACTAAGGTTAGGTTAAACAGACACTTCTGCTGTAACGGAGGATTTCGCCATCGGGGGGCGTGACGAAACCTCCAGCGGTCTGGTAGTGTGGACTGCACCACGGTTAGGTTAGGTAGTAGTGGCTGTCTGGATTATTTATTTGTCTTACTCAGGCTGGCAAGCCTCGCTAAAACTTTAGGACACCAATACACTCTTCTACCACCAAGGAGAGGTTGTTGGATTATTTGTTTGTCTCTTACTTAGTCTGGCAAGCCTCTATAAAACTTCAGGACACCAATACACTCTCTACTACTACTACCAAGGAGAGGTTGTTGGATTATTTGTTTGTCTCTTACTTAGGCTGGCAAGCCTCTATAAAACTTCAGGACACCAATACACTTTAACCAAGGTTAGGTTAAACAGACACTTGCGCAATGGAGCAGGCCGCTAGACACTGCTGCCGCTGCTGTAATGGAGGATTTCGCCATCGGGGGCGTGACGAAACCTCCAGCCTGGTAGGGAGAAGTCTTAATGGATCGCAGTGAGGATGCTGCTCTGCCATCTACAACACCCTGACCGGTACGTAAGTCGTCTATGAACGATTCGGTACGGCACATCAGCATTCGGGTGATCCGCATTTTGGGGAATGGGGAGAGCCGGCACTGATAACACGACTCCCGAGTTCCCCGTGGGTCCATTCTCCGGCGGTGCAACCAGCTGCCGCAGAGTCTTCTCATCAATATCTTTGACCGTCCCAATGTGAGCCGTACGCGGTATCGTTGCTTCTCTAGCCGGGATGCTGCCTTAGAGGCTTTCAGGCATAATCCCACAGACGTAGCCTCGCTCCACTGGCCGATAGACCAAGAACGGAACCATATGTCCGGACCTGCCGTTCCTCTCGTACTGAGCAGGACTACTATCGCAACGACCTCATTTTAACAGTAGGGTAAAAATAACCTGTCTCACGACGGTCTAAACCCAGCTCACATTCCCTGTTAGTGGGTGAACAATCCAACTCTTGGTGAATTCTGCTTCACAATGATAGGAAGAACCGACATCGAAGGATCAAAAAGCGACGTGGCTGTGAACGCTTGGCCGCCACAAGCCAGTTATCCCTGTGGTAACTTTTCTGACACCTCTTGCTTAAAACTCCTAAAGTCAAAAGGATCGATAGGCCTTGCTTTCGCAGTCCGTATTCGTACTGAAAATCAGGATCAAGCCAGCATTTGCCCTTTTGCTCTGAGTTTCTGTCCCACGCTGAGCTGGCCTTAAGACACCTGCGTTATCATTTGACAAGATGTACATACAGTCAAACTCCTGATAATGTGTCCCTAAGGGCGGATGCATGGTAGCGGCGCGCCCGGCCTTCTGTAGAGGCAGGCCAGCGGCGGCTTTGCTGTTAAGTACTGGCCGGAACCGCACGTCCGCGTCATCGGCCCTTCCGCCGCTTAGGGCTAGAAAAGAGAGACGCTCAGCGAAGACTCCCATTCCGTCTCACCGAATAAGTAAAAAACGATCAGAGTGGTGGTATTTCACTGGCGTACCGCCCACCGCAGGTGAGCAGAGCGACCTCCCACTTATACTTCTCTGATGTCTCTCTAAAAATCAGACTAGAGTCAAGCTCAACAGGGTCTTCTTTCCCCGCTGTTTAGTGCAGGCCCGTTCCCCTGCCTGTGGGTTCGCTAGATAGTAGATAGGGACAGTGGGAATCTCGTTAATCCATTCATGCGCGTCACTAATTAGATGACGAGGAATTTGGCTAGTAATACTCACAACAATATTTATTAGTAACAACAACACGGAGCCGCTTCCTGCGTGCCCGGACGCTCTTCACTTTATCTAGTTTCCTTTAAAAATTAAAAACTCAAAATGCACAACTGTGCCCCTAAAATCTGACTATCTTGCAGGGATTACCAGGTTCCCTGCACAACCACTCTCCTGGCACTTATACCCTTCCGCAATATCCATCCTGGTAGGGAGCTCCCCGCAGTGCTTGGATGTTGGTCACCGGATGTCTTAGATGTAGTTGGCAACTGGCACCCCATCCCACCCCATAAAGATATTTTCAGGGCCTTATTTATTAACCGCCGGCCCTGCTGGCGGCTGCTGGTTTGGGAGGGCTGCCAGTTGCTCGTGGTGACACACTTGTGGAGCTCATGGATGAGGCTGCTGTCCGTGTCTCTGTTGCAGAAGGAATCGGAGCGATGGTCATCTCCGACTTGTCAGGAGAGGACTAAAACCTAGCTAAAAATTTTAAAAGAATGAATGAGTTAGAACCTCTTGTCTAAGTTTTTAGAATAGAGCGCCCGCCACAGCAGGCCCGAACTCCGTGTGTGTCCCGGGAGCAGCAGCACCCCGGTGGATTGGAGCTCCTTGGCAGGGATGAGATCAAACTGCCCTGCTTGCAGTGTGGGCGAACGCCCCAGCCCCAGCA
>NW_024751458.1:0-1182 GCF_018991925.1 Homarus americanus
CTTCTATCTTTTCTTCGTGTTCACTATCAAAATCTTCATTTTCCTCATCTGATATTTTAAAAACTTATACCCATTCCCTTTTGAATGCTGACTCTTGTTCATTTTCCTCGTGCAATTTTGTTCCATTTTGGTCTTTAATGTATGGTATTTTTTGGTTGTTGTGCGGTGGGGGGTGAGCAGTGGGGGGTGAGTTACCCTCGAGGCAGCCTGGGACAGTCGCGCTGACGCACCACTCTTCACAAATGCCCTACATCAGCCTTCCACCTTAGGGAATCCTTTAAAACAAGGACACACACATTAACACTACACACACACGAGGGGCACTTAAAGACACTTCACAGGAAATTGCGGTCACTGCACACTGCTCAAAACTCGTTGGTCATTCAAACGAATTTTTGGGGGAGACAATGGCGACGGATGACGGAGTTGACGGAGGAGGTCTACCGGTCTTGATTTTAAACGAACGCACTTATTTCCACTTAATCGATCACTTGATACTCACTGCACCATGGAGATTCTTCGGGGTATTTGGTTCTAACTACAGGGGCGAACATAAACACCTGTAGAGTTCTGTAGGTTTTTATTAACGGAAATATACAAGGTGCGCTTACAAGCGCATGTAGTCCTTACACTCCTATAGGGGTCAACTGACCTCACTCTGACCTCTCAGGTGACATGTGGTAAGTGGTATACTAGCAGCTTCCAGATGTCGCCAGGCACATTTATCTAAGCGTGTGGTGACATGAAACAGGGGCATTGCCACACGCTACTGACTAGAGAAATAATGTGTATATATAGAGGACATACATTGTATACATACAACATACATAATATACATACAAACACCAACTAACACCCAACACCAACACACCCCCAACACCAACACACACCAACCATCAACACACACCCAACACCAACACACACAACTACACCAACACACACCCAACACCAACACACACCCAACACCAACACACACCCAACACCAACACACACCCAACACCAACACACACACCAACCATCAACACACACCCAACACCAACACACACAACTACACCAACACACACCCAACACCAACACACACCCAACACCAACACACACCCAACACCAACACACACCCAACACCAGCACGCAACTTCCAGCCACCACACCCAACACCAACACATACCTCTATGTCTGTCTTTA